>NW_020538342.1:235401-260435 GCF_003426905.1 Ctenocephalides felis
GCTTTACCACAGGGCGTTTCAATAACGTAGCCCTGGTTCTTACTAAAGCTGTGCGCACCTCTCCGTCTTTTCCAGGAAAAACGTCTTCAATAACCCCCATAGACCACTGAAGAGGAGGCAAATTTTCATTTTTGATTAGAACTAACATACCCTTTTTAGCCGGGAGAGAAGGGTGTTCCACTTTTGACGTGATTGTAAATCACTTAAATATTCAAATGCCATCTCTTCCAGTAAGATTGTATTTATTATCAATTAATTGTTTTCGCGTCGGTAAATCTATTTGCAATATATTTTTTGATGGAAGGATATTTAAGGGAGTTAAAGTGAGGAAATGAGCTGGCGTAAGAGGTTGGTGATCACTTGGATCGGAACTCATCCAACATAATGGTCGAGAATTGAGAAGCGCCTCAATTTGGATTAACACGGTATTTAATTCCTCGTAAGTAAGAATTTGTTCACCTATTACTCGATATAAATGCGCTTTTATAGATTTTATGTTGGACTCCCACAAACCCCCGAAGTGGGGTGCGGCTGGCGGATTGAAAGACCAATTGATATTATGCTTGTGAAGTTCGGAGTTTAATGATGCACTAAATGTTTTTGAGTTAATAAGCTGAAATATATCTTTCAGTTCTGATTTGGCACCAACGAAATTTGTTCCGCGATAATACAGAACAGACAGAAACTGGACCTCTTCGTGAAATAAAGCGCTTAAAACAATTTAAAACGTCGAAGTGGTTAAATCGGAGGCAAGCTCAATATGTATTGCCTTTGTGGAAAAACAAATCAATAAACAAATATATGCTTCTGAACTTTTTACGCCCCTAAATTTTCCCATGGTTACGCGAAAGGGACCAGCATAGTCAGTACCAGTGTGCTGAAAAGGTTTTGCCTCCATAACACGAGGAGAAGGTAAATCAGCCATAATAGGAGTAAAGGATTTAGGATTACTCCTAAAGCACCTATTGCATTTATGAATACGTTGGCGTACAATACTGCGAATGGATAAAATCCAGTATTTTTGACGAAGAATGGAATGGAGTAAATGTGGACCAGCATGTAAATGTTTCTCATGATAATAATCAATTATTAAATTTATCACGTGATCCTTTTTGGGTAAAAGCAAGGGAAATTTATGATCAAAATTCAGGTTAGCATGTGTTAAACCGTCCACTAACTCTTAAGAACCCATCATGTAAAAATTCGTAAAGTCCGATACCTTTTAGGAAACTTGTTCATTTTCAAACAATCAATTTCTTCGAAAAAATAGATTTGTTGGATAAGTTTGATTATAGTTAATTCGGCTTTGTTGAAATCTGAAAAATATATTTCACTTCTAGATGGAATAATTTTGCAGAAACGTAAAATAAATACAAATATTCTGCATAGTCTGGCCCATGAAGATATAGTGAAAGTAAATTTCGTATAGATCATTTTTACAGGAGTTTGCCACTAAGCAAGATGAAACTTTTTCTTCTGGAACATTTTGCATGGAATCTAACGTAGAACGTATGGGCCATGACTTCTTTGAGAGTAAAGCCATGAGGGACCTGTGTACCAATTACTATTATTAAGCAATGTATTTGGTAATGAACCACGAGAAACGCAATCGGCAATATTTGCCTCGGAAGGAATATGATACCACTTGGCAAAGGAAGTAAATCATGAACTTTCGTTACTCTATTTGCGACAAAAGTTTTCCATCTATGAGCTGGTCCTGTTAACCAATGAAGCACAATCATCGAGTCCGTAAAACCATATATTTCTTCGATACATAAAGAATGATGATTGGAAGATATGACAAAGGATAATAATTTTGCCAATAAATGCGCCGCACACAACTCTAACCTAGCTAAAGTTTGAACTTTAATTGGAGTAATTTTTGATTTTGAAATAAGAAGGTAATATTTATTATCATGGCAAGGCTTGATATAAATCACAGCCCATAAGCCTTTTCTGAACTATCCGCAAAACCGTAAAGAGAACAACGAATATAATTTTTGGTACCTACAAATCGAGGAATGGAAAGATTAATTAATTCTGGAAGTTGATTATAAATATTAAGCCATGTTGCAACTAATGAAGAAGGTAATGGCTCATCCCAATCTAATTTTAATAACCATAGTTCTTTCATGATCATTTTGAATTTGATGGTGATAGGCGTAATAAAACCTAAGGGATCCCAAATACGAGCAATGGTGGATAATATATGACGTTTTGTCCATTTTTGATGGAGAAGGTTGATATTAAATTTAAAACAATCTTGAATTGGATCCCATCTCAATCCTAATACTTTAACCGACGTATCAAATTCAGAAATTGTTTGTGAAAAATTAATTTGTGTTTTATGGTGTGATTCAAATTGTTTATACATTAGACGATCATTCGAAGCCCACTTCGCTAGTTCAAAACACGCGGAACGGAACAAACTCGACAATTGAACGTAAAGTTGTTTTGCGATTTCGACGGTGTCTGCACTGGTAACCACGTCGTCGATATAAATATCATTTTGAATTATATCAGTGGCTAAGGGATAATTTTTGCTCTCATCTTTAGCTAGTTGTTTAATAGTGCGTAACGCATGAAAAGGAGATGACGTAATACCAAACGTGACAGTGTTTAATTCATAAATGCCGAGGGGATCTTCCGGAGAAAATCTCCAAAGTATCCTTTGAAATCGTCTATCTTGATCACGAATTAATATATTTCTATACATCTGTTTAATATCGGCCGTTAACGCAATTTCGCCAAAACGAAAGTTAAGAAGAATTGTGATAATGTTAGACTGTAGCTTTGGCCCGGAAAATAGGTGGCATTCAGGAAGGAAATTCAGCATTCTTTGCTGATGCATCAAATACAATTCGTAACGGTGTGGATGAGCTGTCTTTAATCACGGCAAAATGTGGAATATAATACCCTTCATTGGCTGCGGAATCATTTACATGACCTAAAAATGACATGTGTTTTTTTGTAAATAATCTTGAATTACTTCTGAATATTGTTTATGGAATTCAAAAGATTTCCGAATTTTTGTTCTAAAATACAATAACGCTTATGCGCGAGTTCATATGATTTCTGAAAATTTACATTAACGTTGTCACGAAATGGTAATGCGACCACGTAATGTCCATCGAAATTCCGTACTGTGGTGGACGTATAGAACTGTTCACAATAATCGTTTTCCGACACAATCATGTCAGGTACATCTTCTAACTCAAAAAATGTTTTCAATTGTTTAGATAAGGAATCATGTTCAATCGTGCATAGATTTGTCGAACTTGAATCAGGCGATGCAACGTTTGGAAGAGATCCCATTATTACATAACCCAATTTTGTATCCAATGCGATAGGTGAATCGACGGTTTTTATGTGATTTGACATAATAATATCATTAAATACATCACAACCCAAGATTCCATTAACAGTTTGAGGAATAAAAAATTTATTATCCGCCAGTTGTAAAGATAAAAATTTATTAATGGACTCGAAGGGAATTTTAATGGTCGGTTGTGGTTTGACAATTTCATGTATTACATAGGCACATACAGACATTTGAAAGGAACAATCATTCGACATAATAATAAAATTTGCCATGCCCGTAATTTTTTGCGAAGAGTTACCTATAGAAATGACTTGAGCCTCGATCGGTGTTATCTCTAGTTGAGCGGATTTACAGAATGACTCAGTCACATAGTTGCGATCGCTTGCGGTATCAATAATGACACGTAACGGACTAGTTTTAATACCTGTTGCCAAAACATAAACAGTTGCGGTTGGCATAAGATTTATATGATGTGATAAATCTAATTCATTTACAACGCATAAAGTATTACTTTGATTGGAATCGAAACTTTTCTGTGTCGAATTTTTGGAAGGAATATCTGTTGGAACTTGTTTTGTATTGTCAACACAATTATTTGAATGTAATAAAGTATGATGTTTGGTATTGCAATACAGACATGTTTTCTTAGAATGACACGGACTGTTACGTTTATGACCCAGGCAATTCGAACAAAGATTCAGTCTCTTAATTGCCGACCATCTTTCATTGATATTTAATTCTAGAAATTGCGGGCATTTGAAAATATTATGACTTTTGTTGCATAAGTAACATTGAAACGATTTGACATTGCTGGTTATCAACGAATGAGAAATGTGGGTTTTCGAAACCTTCTCGCGCAAATCATAAATATAACTTTGACCTTTTTGCACTTTATTTATGAATTGTAATAATTCTTTATAGGAAGGATATTCGCCCTGAAAATATTTTCAAATTTTTCCTGTAAATTGGTATCTAATTTGGATAGAGCGATTGATGTTAGTAAAAAATCATACAGGTCTGAAATATTTAATTGATTTAATGCTTGTACTGCAGTGTCAAATTTCTCGATAAAGTTATGCAACTGTGATGAGTTTACAGTTTTAAAAGACATTAACTGTTTGAAATAATGAATGCCCAGATAACGTTTATTTTCGTATTTGTTTATCAATGCTTCCCATAAAATTAAATAATTATTGGCGGTAGGTAAGATAGTATTGAAAATTTTCATTACTGGGCCTTCTAAGGCGCCCATTAAATAATGAAATTTGGATATAATGTCATGAAATGATATGATGGGTTGGTAGTATGGTTCGGGTATGGGTTGGAGGTTCTTTTGTTGTAAGATCCACGGCCCCGGATTATTGGTTACTGTAGTAGCTTCTTTATGCGATATGGTAATAATGTCCGTCCAACCTTTCCTGATGCCTTGGGTCGAGCTGTTGGAATAATATTTGATCGACTGGTTTGTTGCGAGTTCTCTTCAGATTAATGGGTCCTTTCAATAAGGTATTCGCTGGAAGAGACAAACTTCTGGTTCCAATAAAAATCCACTTATAATGTTTTACACTGTATTTATTGCTTTACTTCACAGACATAATCTCCACTTAGATTATTTAAGACTACTCTAAGACATTATGGCTAGACTTTTGGCTAAGACATCACTGGTCTACATTCTTGACTAAGGCATCACTAGTTAATACAAATAATTCTGACTCTATATATTATGCATTGTACGTGTCAATTCTAGGAATGGCGTCTTCCGTGTTCATGTAAAGATCTTGGACTTTGAACAACATTGAACAATAATTCATATTTTTATTAAAAGCACGTATGATCATGCTATTACAGAACACGCCACCCCTAAAGAATATTGTTAGTCCTCTAACAATTGAAAAGAAAAAAAAAAACAAAGAAATTACAATTTATTTGGGATTCCTCCCCTCTAAAACAATTTATCGTCCTCGATAAATGAAAAATAGTAATCTATGGTACAATCGATTATAGCAAAAGAGAGAAAAATTTGAAAACTATTTGCAAAATATGAAAAAGTAAAAGTATAAAATTTTGTAATATGTCTGAAATATAATAATTAGATAACAATTCTGATGATAATATTGGTAAAAAAATTAACATCAAACCTTTTTTTTTAAAATCTAATATTGTTATAACATTTTGCTGCATATTGTGATTTTTAATAGTTCATTAAAATTATTTCAATTTAGCTTCAATAGTTTGTTTAATTTCAAAAGTAGGATTTTGATAATACAGCAAAATATTATAAACAATAATTAGTTACATTAATTAGGATATTCTTATTGGATAGAGTATGCAATCTAATACCATGTGAATTCGCATAGTTGCATAATTTGTGTGACTGCTTTAAAATGATTAGTAGACAAATGAAGTTGTGACCTAATTGATTTATATACATCAATAAAACTTCCAAAAATTTGCTAATTAATTATTTGATCCATTATCACTATCATTAATTAGTTTCAATAAAATAATAAAAACAATTTTTCTATTTGCATAAGAATATTAACAAGGTGCAAGATCTCTCTTTCTTTTCACAAATTTAATATTATAATAAATTGTTTAATTTTTTTTTTTTTTTTGATTCGAATTTATAATATGATCAAAATACTCTGTGTCAGATTCAGTTCGGTTTTGAATAGGATGTTTAAAAATGCGCGCGCGATTATTTCTAACTGAAGCTGTATGAGAATCTTGTATCAATCTTCGAAGATTTTTAAAAAAAAATAGATTGCACACTTGTTGCCATTCTTATGCATTACATCTAGATAGAAATGGAAGATAGTGATAATTCGTCTTGTAATCTAATAATTGTTTCACATACTTTTATATTAATACATTTCTGTAGGCCCTCTTGATTTTAACTTTTATTTTCAAATTTTTATTTTGAACATTCTAAATATACAATATAAAAATATTAAATTGAAATTATCATGTTTAGAATGTCAATATTAATAAAAAATTGAGTGGCCTTTCAATTTCTGAATATTTGATACAAATATATTATTATATATATTTTTTCTATATTTTGTTTCCATTTGAATTATTGATACTACTCATCAAAATTACTTTTGTTATAAGTGAATAAATAATTGAAGGTGATAGAAATTAATTTCAAAGAAATTTATTGGTTTTATTTTATCTACTTTGAACGCTCGAAATTCATAGTTATTCATAATTAATGTCAATAAAAATAAAAATACAACTACGAAAATATTAACATGTCAAATGAAACAAAATGAATTACGATAAAATTATTCAAAATCAAAATTAAAATATCAAATTAATGGAATATTAATTGAATAAAAATATGTCGCCAATTAATACTACACAAAATTTTTAAATAATAATAAAATAAAGTTTTGTAAAATACATCAAGATTCATAACATTAACGAAGTTAATACATCATAAGCAAATTTGTATTGCGTGCCTTGTTAAGGTTTGAATCCGAATGTTACGTGATATTTCTTTACTCAAATTTCAAAATAGAAATATGATAAAGCTTGTTATGCTATTAACGCAAATAATCGAAATTAGTGTGAACAATTATAAAAATTTCAATTAGGAAAAATATTATTATTTTCAATTTACGCAAATAATAGAAAACAAATTTACTCAATCGCTTACTAATTTTCAAAATAAAATTTATTATATTTGTAGAGAAAATTTAGGAAATATTTTACGTGCAATATAACGCCAACAATTGAATTGAAAAATGAAATCATTCTGTATCAATAATTCAAACATGGACTTTTTCTATTTTCCTATTTTTTTTTTCTAATTTATAATTCTTTTCTATGGGGATAGTTACATTGCTATTATTGACATTAATTTAAATTTATCCCCTTCATTTCTGTAACATTCTGTGTTGTGGGCAGTTGATTAAATTTATTATTGAAATTTGCATTTTCAAGTTCAATTATTTTCACACAAAACTTCAAAGTTCATTTTATATTATATTCAAGATTAAAATTTTATTCTTATGTAATATTTTAAAATTATTTATATACTCAACATTAATAGTTGGAATTTATTCTCATTTAATATTTAATAAAATCGATAAAATCAACGAGCGTGTTTTGGTCCTAAAATGAAAATAACGAAATAAATTTATTTGAAAGATTTTATTGACTCGTTCCCGCGGATTCATGAGTCTCTTATAAGTCATCAAAATTACGTCAAATATATTTAAGATCTCGCGGTTTTCACTAACCTTACGAGTCTCCATTCGGGTTTTTCCTACCCTTATTAATTATTTATTTGTCAGATACCTATTGTTTCTTTTGAACAATTTAATATTAGGCTATCTGAAATGAAGGATTGGCACTATCGCCTGAAAAGTGGCTCAATGGCTACACTAAATCCTTTAGGCATTTCGCCTTTATACTGGCATTTAAAGCCGCATTAAAAATCGCGACGTAATGAAAAGATCAACAGATGTAAATTTACTCTTGATAGGATACTCAAAGTCATTAACTAGAGTCACTAACTTTTCAATATTACTTTCTGAGTCTTTTATATTATTACTTGATGACTTTGTTATTAATCTTTACAATTATTTTACTTTGAAATATTTCTGTTATGAAATTCGGACCTGGCAATGCTCGTAATTGTTTTTATTAAAAAATGCTTAGTTAACAATATTAGCTTGAACTTAACCTTGATGGTTACGTGAAGTCAACAAAATAATAGTGGTGTGAACAATAATCGAACTGCCCGCTGTTACAAAAATGTTACCCAAGTACAACCAAAATCCTAATACTTAAAAAAAATCAAATTGACAAAATATTATTATTTATATTCTAATTGACAAATAAAATTTTAAAAAAAATTGACGACTATGATGTTCTGGTCTGGAAATGTTGAAAGATTGGTTTTTCTTACTTGGGGAGTGAGCCTCAGTCAAGAAGTCTGCGTCGATCTGCCTGCGTAGTTCTGTCTGCGTAGTTTATCTCGGTAATGCTGCCACCTTTGGTGCCTTTAGTTCCTCGTGCTAGTCCTGGTCTTGCTGCTTGCTGGATACTCCGTTTTAGTTTAATTACTCTGCAGCCTCTGGTTGCGAAGAAAACCGGATCCAGATTTCACCAAGCACAATTCACAAAACTAACACTTCACTACAAGGAAATCCCACCGCTGCCACCATGAAATGATATGATGGGTTGGTAGTATGGTTCGGGTATGGGTTGGAGGTTCTTTTGTTGTAAGATCCACGGCACCGGATTATTGGTTACTGTAGTAGCTTCTTTATGCGATATGGTAATAATGTCCGTCCAACCTTTCCTGATGCCTTGGGTCGAGCTGTTGGAATAATATTTGATCGACTGGTTTGTTGCGAGTTCTCTTCAGATTAATGGGTCCTTTCAATAAGGTATTCGCTGGAAGAGACAAACTTCTGGTTCCAATAAAAATCCACTTATAATGTTTTACACTGTATTTATTGCTTTACTTCACAGACATAATCTCCACTTAGATTATTTAAGACTACTCTAAGACATTATGGCTAGACTTTTGGCTAAGACATCACTGGTCTACATTCTTGACTAAGGCATCACTAGTTAATACAAATAATTCTGACTCTATATATTATGCATTGTACGTGTCAATTCTAGGAATGGCGTCTTCCGTGTTCATGTAAAGATCTTGGACTTTGAACAACATTGAACAATAATTCATATTTTTATTAAAAGCACGTATGATCATGCTATTACAGAACAGTCAATCTCGGGATTCTCATGTATAAGGGTTTTGAATGTTTCGTAAAATAGCGGCCATTTTTTGAAATCACCCGCAAATTTGGGTATTTCAATTGTTGGGAGACGGGATTTGGAAATAAATTTATATGGGGAATCTTCACTTTTTGTCAAAGAGGAAGTATTGTTTACATCAGAAATAGTTTTTTCAATGTATTTTATCTCCGCGTATAATTGTTCCACGGATAGAAGGGCAGCATAATCCGGTACGAAACTGGGATTTTCCAACGAGTTTAATTTATTAATTTCGTCGGTAAGTTTTATAAATTGTTCTCGAACGTTATCTAACATTATCAGGTTTGTACAGAATTGTTTCTTGCTTGACGCATCTTCCACATCTCTGCTCAAGTCATACGTCTTCTGTATAATGGAAAAATACATTTCTCGTTTGGAAATTAGACGTGCGACTTCAGCACTGGCAGATGCACTCTTGGGCGGCATTTTTAGGATTATAAGAAACTTGGAAATATAATCTTACCTCGATATCCGTTAAATGCAAATATATCATGCAAACTCTCAATCTTAATTGAGATCCGGCTCGAAGGACCAAAATGTGGTGTGGCCTTGATTCGATCAGTAGACCACACGGATGGCTGGTAATCGTGGACTGTATATGGAAACTAAAAACGTTCTTCTTCTATGATAATAACAAACTAAAAAATGACCTCACTTTGGTCAATAAAAGGAAACTCAACAAAACTTCTAAACTCGACTGACTCGGAAGGAAACTCGAAAATGAACCAAAGAAAGAAAGCCAGCTGTAAGCGTACTGATAACGCACTGGAATCGAATTGAATACGGAACTAGATAGAACCCGAACTGAAAATGCACTGGAAGCGAAGTGAACTGGAAATCAACTCGAATGGAATGAACCACGTGTCGGAAGTCATAGGTCAAAGTTTTGGAAGGAAAGAGACAGGTAGTCTGGATTAGAAAGGAACAAATCGGTTGGCATATTGTAACCCCGAGATGGCGACTATATTATTATTATCGACGCATGTAATAGTCAGTGGCGTCACCAAATTTATTAAATAATAATTTCCACAAACGTTTCGAGACTAGGTTTGTCTCATCATCAGTGTGTTATAATTAAAAAAAAATTTAAAATATGGAAATCTAAATTAGCATTTTGTGTTTTTCATTACAAGTCGTTCACTGCTCGCTGCTCTTTTAATACCAACGGTCTTCGGTGTTTCTCTCCCACTTGAAAACTACTTGAAATTGTAATGTCACGCAATCAGATAGGAAGAAAGGATTAGGGTCCAGTTGAAAAATAGATGTCGTTAGGAGAAAAAATATTCTATGATGAGATGGTTTGTTTATAAGATTTGTTATACATTGTTATAATTAAAAATGTATGTACATCTATATATAAGCTACAAAGTATTAATGAGATTCAGATATGTATCATGTAATATATTGGTATCTGTCCGTAAATTTACTGTGTTACTTGTATGGGCTATTAACATCGATTCTGCAATACTTCTTTTAAATAAATCTTGTTCATAATATAAAATGTGCGGATTATTGAAATCGAAACTATGGCTGTTAGAGATCTCATTAATACTTTGTAGCTTATATATAGATGTACATACATTTTTAATTATAACAATGTATAACAAATCTTATAAACAAACCATCTCATCATAGAATATTTTTTCTAATGGTAGCATTTGCTCCAGGATGCGACAAACCATGTAGGCTATTGAATATAGCACGGCGAAATCTTCTTGGTATCACCGGCCGAATGATTGGTTGAGATACATCGCACAATAACGATGTTCCCAATTCTTCAATAAAAAATGGTCAGAATGTAATAACAATTGTGCCACGTCTATATCCTTATGTTGTTCATCTGCAATCGCCTTAAAATCTAGATCACATTTGTTAACTATCTCTATACGGGATAAAGCATCTGCTACCACGTTATCTTGACCCGATACATGTCTGATGTCAGTCGAAAATTGACTAACAAAATCAAGGTAGCGAAACTGTCTCGGCGTACACTGGCTATCTTTCTTTTTAAACGCGTAAGTGATAGGTTTATGATCAGTATATATCACAAATTCTCTTCCCTCTATCATATGTCTAAAAAATTCTACAGCGTCGTAAATTGCAAGGAGTTCACTGTTGTAAGTCGAATATTTTCTTTCTGTTGCATTCAATTTTCTCGAGAAAAAAGCTAATGGCCCCATGCACCATAAATTCGTTGCTGCAACACCGCTCCTATAGTGTGGTCGGAAGCATCACAAGCTATAGCTAGAGGAGCGTTTAAACGCGGGTGCATCAATAACGTTGCTTCTGCTAAATTTTTTTACACTTTTCAAACGCTTTCTCCATATTTGAATCCCAATTCAATTCAGCATTTTTCTTCACATTACCACACAACTTGTTGGTTAACGGCACTTGTGTTTCTGCGGCTTTCGAAATGAAGCGTCGGTAAAAATTTAATATACCTAAAAATTGACGTAACTGTTGTACCGTCTTAGGCCTTTCGTAATTTTGTATAGCTAGTATCTTGTCTGCTAAAGGTTTAGTTCCGTTGGCTGAGACTTCATATCCTAAAAACTTTACTTTTGGATGTCCGAAGACACATTTTGCTGGATTGACTACAACACCGAATTCTTGCAACTTCTTGAATACACTATGTAAATGTTGCATATGCTGTTCGTGCGATTCCGATGCAACCAATATATCATCGATGTATGCATAACAGAAGTCCAAACCTCGCAAAATTTCATCCATGAACCGCTGAAAAGTTTGCGCTGCATTGCGTAAGCCAAACGTCATAAACGGAAATTCGAATAGCCCGAAAGGCGTAGTGATTGCAGTTTTTGCAAGGTCTTCCTGAGCTACAGGGATTTGATTGTAAGCTTTTACTAAATCAATAGTAGAAAATATCACCTTACCACATAATGCTTGCGCAAAATCATGGATATGGCGAACTGGGTACCTATCCGGTTGAGTCCGCGCATTTAACCTGCGATAGTCTCCACAAGGTCGCCACCCAGAACCTTTTCGTACCATATGTAAAGGCGAAGACCAACAGCTCTTGGACGGTCGTGCTGTCCCTGCTTTAATCATTGCTTCGAACTCATATTTAGCAACTTATCTGGTGCAAGGCGACGTGGTTTATGTGCTATGGGTGGTCCTGATGTAGTTTCGATATGATGTTGAGAAACAAGTTTGCACACTCCTAATGCAGTCTGCCGTGTTAGGTCTGGATATTCCTCTAAAATTTTATCATGTGAATACAATGTGGCTGTCATCATTTTAATAGAAGGTATTATTCTATTTTTCGATTGAAGTTGTTCCGTTGAATCTGCAGAGGTTTCAACTAATATACGTTTTTTAACATCAATCGCGAGATTGAAATAAGCAAGTAAATCTACACCAATAATAGGACGCGACACCTCTGCTATCACGAAATTCCATGATAAGATTTTGCTAAGTCCAAAATCTAACTTTAAAGATAACATACCGTATGTAGCTATTGGTGTTCCATTTGCTGCTGAAATCTCAAATGAACATTTCTTACGGGGACATCTCACTAAACTGCGCGGGTACACACATACATCGGATCCAGTGTCTATCAGAAAACTCACATTTGTCTCCTTATCTGTGATGAAAATGCGGCGTGAGTTATTTGGGCGTTTGTCACTAGTCGCCATTAGTGAACGCCCGTATCGTTTCCCGACTTAAAATTACATGGCGATATACACCTTCTCGCATGACTTCCGTAGCGTCTATGAAACCAACATAAGTTATCTTGTCGTCTTCTAAACGACACTTTCTTCTTTTGAAACATTTGGATCTTATCCAAACGCTTTGAAGCAGCTTCTATATCTTGACGCATTTGACGCAGATCAGCATTCTTTGTTTCAATCTCAGAGGTTTGTGAATCTGAAATCACAGCTACACGTTGCTGTGAATGGTTAATAAATAAGCGGTCAGCTAGTTCACCTTCCTCTTGTATTGACTGTGTTCCAGAAGCAACCTCCAAAAATGGTTGAATTTCCACTGGAAGTCTGGATAACCATATTGCTTTAACTGCGTTATCGGTTATTTAAGTCCCGACTAAAGTCCTCAAATGACGTAGGTATTGAGATGGCGTCCTATCACCCAAGTCTACATCCGTCATAAACAACTGCAACTTTGACTTCTCCGAAGTGCCTAATCTTGAAATTAACGTAGCCTTTAATGTAGAATAAGGCTTCTCTTCAGGCTCATTGATTATCAAATCTCGCACTTTGGTTGAATGTCTAATATCCAATCTGGTAACCAATAATCCATATTTCTCCTTCTCATCGTGGATATTGGAAGATGCGAATGCCTTCTCCACCAAAGCAAACCAAAGTTGCAAGTCATTTGGTATAAATTCCGGAATGTGCAGTTTGTGGCAGCTAAAATGTCCGTGTTGGCGCGGCATAATATCAAACGACAGGGGTCACCACTATCGGAAATCAAATAAATTGCCGATTATAAAATATTTATTCTTTAATACCGTGATAAATTTCATAAATTTATCTGAACAAAATTTTACATTCTCAAAACAAATGATTCAACCAAAACTCAATGTCAATTATTATTTTTCTCTCGCTTACTAAAATTGACGCGACCTGCCAATCTCCCACACTTTATTTATCCATACGCTTCGGTCTTCATCGAGTCCGTCATTCAGTGGAAAAACTGAAAGATTTTATATAATGTAGGAGGAAAATAATATAAAGTTATAGAACTCATATATAAATACTTACAGGAAATTAATTATACAAAAATACACTACACTATTACACTGTGATAAACCAAGCTATTAATAACTGGAACATTGAAACTAATTATTTTTGACAATTTTTGGTTACATTCTAGTGGGTACAGATTAACTAACGTCTAAATACTGAATGAATTGTGTTTACAAATTTTGCGAAAGTGTAAAAATACTGGTAAACATATGTTTTTAGTAAAATAATACAATAATAAAATGCACGCTTCATTCAGATATGGTGGTGTTTTGAAAAATGGTCAAGGATTATTTTATAGTCATTGCAAAGCGAATTGTTGTCCGTTCTTTTATTCATGGCCGCCTCATTGTGTAAAGATATTAGGCATACCTCGCTAAATCTTTTTTTAAATAAATTGTTTTCGAAATGTAGGATCGCGGAATTGGAAAAATTTATGTTATGATTGAGTTGATTAATGTGATCGGTTAGTTGTGTTTTATACTGGTTATTATTTTTAGAGTTGTTTTTATGTAGTGATGTTCTTTTGTGCAAGTTCTGACTGGTCTCACCTATGTAAACGCAAAAACAATCTAGGCAATTAAGTTTTTAAACTAAATTACCTAGGATTCTTGGGTTAAATTTCGACTTCAATTTTATATAAAGAGTTGAAAGGGTGTTTTCGGAAGTACAAACCATTCTAATATTATTTTTATTGAAAAGCTTTCTCCACAGGTAATGTAATTCTTTAATGAAAGGTAAACTTATAGTTCCGACGTAGTTTTCATGGTTTCGATTTTCAATTGAATTATTGTGACGGTTTTTGATATGTAGGATTCTATTTTTAACTTCCCGAAGGAAAAGTTTATGTTTTCATAAAAAAATTCGATTCGCTAATTTTATGTTTTCTCGACGTTTCAGGCCATTCTGAATCGAATGAGACCAAATTTGGAAAAAGTATATGTGTGTATGTGTGTGAGAGTGTGTGTGTGTGCGTGTGCACCAACAGATTTTTTGCCGTAAATTGCCGTTTTCTCAAAAAACGGCTGGACCGATTTCAAAAATTTAAAAGCCATTCGATGTATCTCGATGAGGCCTATTGTTTGTCATTGTTATTGTTTTGTGCGACGATCGGCCAAGCCGTTTCTTCGTAAATAGCAGAGAAATGAAAAGTTTTTCGTCCACGTTTTAGCCCGCAATTCTGAATCGATTTTGAAAATTCAAAAATCGTTCGAAAGATATTGGTTGGTAATCGACCTGATTAGTTTTTGGTAGAGATCGGCGGGGCCGTTTTCTTGTAATAAAGTTTAAAAAAAAAATTTCGACGATTTTTATGATTATTTTTTTGACGGTAGATACCATAGTCTTCTAGATCATACTAAAATATTACGGCCCTACGACAACTGGTTCAGCTTTAAAAATTCGTCAAAGTTTGCAAAAATTGGTATCGTTTTTTTGGCATTTGTCAAAATTAGAGCTTTGATCGACGTTTTCTCAAAAACGCCTGAACCGATTTTAGAAATTTAAAAGCCATTTGATGTATTTTGGTGAGGACTATTGTTTGTCAGTTTTGTGTGACGATCTGCCAAGCCGTTCCTTTGCAATTTGAAAAAAAGTGTTAAACGTTTCGTCCACATTTAAGCTTATCCTACCGAACCGATTTTAAAAAATCAAAAACTGTTCGAAAGATATTAGTTGGGAATGGTACTGATTAGTTTTAGGTGAAAATCTACCGAGCCGTTTTCTTGTAATTAACTGTTGAAAAAAAAATTAAGCCGATTTTTATGGATTTTTTTTAGCGATATATATCATGGTCTTATAGAACTTACTGAACTATTACGGCCTTACGACAAATAGTTTAATTTTAAAAATTCATCAAAATTTGAGAAAATGAGTAGTTTTTCTGACATTTGTTAAAATTAAAATTAGACTATTTACTTGGTATAATGATAGAGTACTTGGTCTTGAACATAATAAACCACTAAAGTCCTGGAAACTGGTTCAATTATGAAAATTATTGATTTTTGAAAATTTGCTTTTAGAAAATACTCCGAGTCAAAGTGTTCGTTCGTTTTCAATTATTTGTGATAAATCCACTCGGAATACTTTTATTCAGTCATAAATTAATTTATTTTTTATTGATTAAGTCGATTATTTAAACATATCGGGAAGTTCATGTAACTTGCCTCAAGGCTAAATACCAAACCACCTAGTTTGTTATTGATTGGATGAGGTGTTGTGGATAGGCGTTGTTGGTTAGAATTTGTGAAATGAGAGAGGGATTCTCTCTTAAAAATTTACTGTGTGATAATAATAATGCGTGGTCTATTAAGTTTATGATTGTGCCTATTTTAATAGAGAGGGGGTGGTAAGAATGGTAATTGAGATAACGGCCTGAGTATGTAAACCAACTAACTCTGGACGTTACCTTAATTATTTTTCTTATCATCCACTCAAAATGAAAATAGGTACTATAATAAATCTAACTAACCACGCAATACTTCTATCGGACAAAACATTTTGGGACAACAACATCAATTTAATTATGAAAATTCTAACAGATAACTCCTATCCCTTAAAACTTATAAACTCCGTAACCAGTAACAGACGAACATACCTTTTGAATAAAATGAACAATTCTACAGTACAAAACGATTAACCTGACTCAGAAACTCTTTCTGGTGTGATATGTTTGCCATACATTAAAGAATTGTATGTTTCTTGGAAAAAACTTTTTTATAAATCTGGACTCCGACTTGTAAACAATTTTAGTACAACGACTAGTACTATTTTTACCAAAAGTAAAACCTTATTATTACTAATATCGAACGACTTAGAAGTCTCGCCTATCAAATTAGTTGTCTAGATTGTAATTTAATTTACATAGGAGAAATAAGCCAGAACTTAATTAAACGTTTACAACAACATAAAAATAATTTAAAAAATCCGAAGCAATTTAAAACTATGATAGTAGAGCATATTTATACTTTAAAACACAATATGGACTTTTCTAACCCGACTGTACTACAATTCGAACAAAATTTATTCAAACGTAGAATTATAGAAGGATCTTTTTTAACTATTTACAGCAATAAAACAATAAATAAACGGAATGAACTTAACGCGCTGTGCGACACAAATCTCTTTTATTAACTTTCCGAAGGAGAAGTTTATGTTTTCATCAAAAATTCCGATTTGCTAATTTTATGTTTTCTCGACGTTTCAAGCCATTCTGAATCGAATGAGACCAAATTTGGTATGTGTGAACAGATTTTTTGCCGTAAATCGAAGCTTTCTCAAAAACGGTTGGACCGATTTCAAAAATTTAAAAGCCATTCGATGTATTTCGACGAGGACAAGTATTTCTGAGTTTTGTGTGACGATCAGTCGAGCCGTTTCTTTGTAAATCGCAAAAAAGTGACAAAATTTTCGTTCACGTTTTAGCCCGCAATTCTTAATCGATTTTGAAAATTCAAAAACCGTTCTAAAGATATTGTTTGGGAATCGTGCTGATTAGTTTTTGGTGGAGATCGGCCGGGCGGTTTTTTGTAATAAAGTTTTTTCAAAAAAAAATTCGACGATTTTTGTGATTATTTTTTTGACGGTAGATACCATAGTCTTCTAGATTATACTAAAATATTACGGCCCTACGACAACTCGTTTAGCTTTAAAAATTCATCAAAAATTTGCAAAAATTAGTACCGTTTTTTGGCATTTGTCAAAATTAGACCTTTGAAACGACGTTTTTTCAAAAACGCCTAAACCGATTTCAGAAATTTAAAAATTCAATGAGGGCTATCGTTTGGTGAGACGATCTGCCAAACCGTTTCTATGTAATTTGAAAAAAAGTGTTAAACTTTTCGTCCACATTTAAGCTCAAACTACCGAATTGATTTTAAAAAATCAAAAACTGTTCGAAAGATATTAGTTGGGAATGATACTGATTAGTTTTAGTGAAAATCTACCGAGCCGTTTTCTTGTAATTAACTATTGAAAAAAAATTTAAGCCGATTTTTATGGAACTTTTTTCGGCGATATATATCATGGTTTTATAGAACTTACTGAAATATTACGGCCTCGCACTATAAAGGTCTCGCACTCCGCAAGGTTTATAGCTAAGAAAATTAGTGGTGCATGGCATTGTGCCTTAATGCAAAGTACTGGAACTTCACGCACCGTAATCAAAAATTCGAGTAATGAAAATAATCAACAATTGTTTTAAATAATTTCAAATAGATTATCTTCTTCTTCTGTATATATATATATATATATATATATATATATAAATAAGTCGGGTTTTCCTTCCTGACGAAATAACTCCAGAACGCACGAACCGATTTCGATAATGTTGCATTCGTTGGAAAGGTCTCGGGCTCCGCAAGGTTTATAGCGAAGGGTGTGATACTATGAAACCACCCCGACGGGTGTGATATCATGAGAACGCGATGTCGTGGGGTGTTAACCATATGCTTATGTGAAGAATGTTTAATATTAATAATTATAATCTACGCTTTGTAGTACCACAAAGACTATATTTTATTGAAATAAATAGACATTATAAAATAATGTTATATGTATTAATATATTCCAATTCAAAATCACAATTTTACAAAAATAACAATATTGTTACAAATGACTACAAATATGTGTGTATGTGTATGTATATATATATATATATATATATATATATATATATATCTTATATATAAAATTTTTCTGTAACAATGTAAGTTTCATTAATCCTCCTAAACTATAATTCGGATTTTCATGAATCTTCCTGAAGTTTGTTCGGTATATTTTCTAGAATGTTTTGATTCATAGAAATATAGTTAGATTGTAGAAATAAATGGAAAAATTTACAAAAAACCGCTCATCATTGTTTGACCTTTAAAATATTTAAGGCGTGGTTTGATATTGTGACAATTGCGGGGTTGAAGCCCCCCTTCTTGGGGTATGCAATGGCTGCCAAATACTATATTTAGCCTTGCAACCCCATTACGAAGGAGTTACTTCAACACTCCAATCGCCCGCTAAAGTACCTGTAATTACCTGTGGGGGTTAGTAGCTACTATACGAATGAAACCAAGATTACTTTAATAACTAAATCTGTTTAATAGTCAATAAGACATCGCATATGTATTTGTGGAACTTGACTGTACTTGCATACAGTCAATGTTCCCTAACTAATACTTCTTATTCTTACATCTTATGCCTATATAAACGTACGCGTATATGGGGGAGAGAATAGCTATAGCTTATAATTTACATAATCTGACCTTTAAGCTGGACCTGTCTTGTTGCACAACACACACACAACTAACACTAACGTATCCCAAGGCGTTCGCCTATGGGATACGTCTCCGTTGGCTCTAACTTTTTAATTGCCAGGATCTCCGGAGCGTCTCTCTGATGGACCCCAAGAATCAATAGATAGTTAGGGGTAGGGTTGGTGTACCCTGGGGTTGACGACCATCAGGCGACAATAATTATCAATACGACGATAATTATGATTATCGTCACAATATTAAAAACAAATGACAACTGTCATTTGCCAAACATTTCTATACACTTATAGGCGAAGGCAATATTAAAATATAATAAATTCATGATTAAAAATAAAGAAAATGTAATGTCTACATTATTATTGTCGAAAAGCAGCTGAGATGTGCCATAATTAAAATAATATAAGATGCAAATAATATAACATGCGTCTGACAGTCTGCGCATGCGACTGACGCGCACGCCGAATCGTGTTCTCAACGTACGCGTGTTTGCTTTTGCTTGCAATAATTTTGTTTGCGCACTTTGCGAACAGATTCGCCGTACGAATTCGTGCAAAGGAGACGAGGCATAAGTGATTGCGCTCAAAAATATTCAATTTGCGGTCGTTTTGCCTTACTATACTAAGTCACAATACAAAAAAAAATTACTTATTCAAAAAATTATTTAGAAGTTTCATTGTATCAAAAATTCATATGGTTGGCATTTTGTACGGAATGTTTACTCAATGGAGCGCTTTGGGTCTGAACTTTTTTTTTACTGTTTTCCAATTCGTTTGGAATTTTGGAATTAGGCTCATCTTACTCTCAAGTTCAAAAGTGAAAACAATTTAGACTCCTTAGCACTACCCGGGGGATGCCATTTCTTTTCAGTGGTGTAATAACGTTGGGTGTGAATAAAAGAACTAATTATAAGAAAAAATGTTTAATAATGTTTTTCAAAAAGCAAATACTTTTCAAGTTACTGGCTACTGAAAATTTGTTTTTTTTTAGCGTTTTTCATCGTTTTTTGCTAATATCTTCAAAAATATACATTTTAACGAAAATTATGTAATGAACAAAATTATATCAATAAAAATCCTAATAAATCGCTATTTTACAGTGTTCTAAGAACAATATTAAGTTAATTATGAAAATGGATTTTTATAATTCTCCAAATAAGCTTTAAAAGAAGTACTTCTGCGTGTAAAATGAGTGAGCTATCATGCAATTAAAAGACGCATACAATTTTTTTATTTTCATTTAAATCAAATAGTTTATGAGTGCCATTTCCACCAAAATTAAAAATAATCGTTTTCCATTTAGAATTTACTTGGTTTGAGAGATTTTGATGGATTCTAGAAAATACCATAACATTAGTACAAACGATTTTCAAAAAACTCATGATTTCATAAAAAAAATCCATTAAAAAAAAACAATTTCTCATTATAATATCTCTGAAAGAATACGTATAAAAGTATATATATGAAAATTCAAGGTATTTTTCAGACTAATTATTGCTTTTTTTTTTTTTTTTTGTTACACAAATATAATGATAGAGTTCTAATTGTTTAAAGAGTGCGCGGCTGTCCAACCGAAGTGTCTTTCGAGCCCTTTACCCCTTCGCCGTTTCAAAATAAAAGAAGTTACGGTAAAATTTATGATAGAAAAAGTTGTAGCTTATTTAATAACCTTTAAAATATTATATTACAAGTTATGATAAAATCAGAATTATAAGAGTTATAATCCAATTATTGCGGGGGGTGGTGACGAAATGCAAATTGTTTTCACTTCTGAACTTAAGATTAAGATTAATTAGGGCATACGCTTTTTTTCTATCCATTTACTACAATAATTTTGTTGATAGTGGGTTGAATAGAGCACATGTGAACAAAATTTGACAAATTAATTCACTTCAAATATGAACTTAAGTAATAATGTATATTGAATTATTAGTGTGAAAAATGTAATTTAGATATTAAAATACTAAAAGCCAGTTAAAATATGGTACGAAATTATAAAAATTGTAGGCAACATTATTGAAGCAATTATTTTGAGTAGAAAAATCCAGGTGATATTGTACCTTGATCGCGCATGCTATAACTTAACTTCCCGTAGGGCAAGTTATAGTAATTGCAAAAAAATCGAAAATGAAAATTTTTGCATTTCTCGACGTTTCAAAGGTTTCTGAATATTTTGGCATACCTTAGAAAAAATGGATGTATGTGTGTGTGTGTGTGTATGTGTATGTGTGTGTATGTATGTGCGGATACAAATTTTCGTCGACGATTTCGGGAACACCGATCAACCGATTTGAATAATTCAAAAAACATTCGATTCGTATTGATAAGGAGACGTGTTGATTAGTTTTTGGCGAAGGCAGGTCTAGCCGTTCCGAAAATACGGAGCAAAAAGTGCCAAAAACGGTAACTCAGTTTTTAAGAGAACAGAGCGTCCGATTTTAATAATTCAGAAAACATTTTACTTGTATTGACAAGCTGAAGAACCGATCAAATTTTCATAAAGGCAGGTCTAGCGGTTTCGGAAAGCTAATGAAAAAAGTAAAAAAAAATGCCATATGGCGGTCAAAAATGATTATTAGACATATGCACATCAAATTATCAGATATTTTTTAGAGATTTTAACAATAAGTATAAATTTGGTTTACATTCCTATGTACATTCAAAATATGTCAAAATAAAGAAAAAAAAAAATTTTGAAAAAAAAAATTTAAAAAAAAAAAAATTAAATTTTTTTTTTTCAAAAAAGAGTAATTTTTCGTCCAATTTATAATTTCTCAAAAATCTTATTTTTTCGAAGTAAATTTTTTTCAAAAATTTTAATTGTTTTTAAAAAAATAATAATTTTTGGTACGGGAAGTTTGAGCAATTTGCCTTAAGGCACGATGCCTTAATTGGCTTAAGACAGAATTCCACTTACAGCTAGTTTTTTCTGAATTTGTTATACTTTTTAAAAGATTTCAATTTTCAACACGTGTAAATATGCTATGACAATAAATACATCACAAAGGCAGACGATGATTTTTGTGTGATAAATTTGGAAAATCAATGTTTTAGCCGTGAATAAACAAAAAGTCATTCATTTAAACATCCACATCTACAGGTATGTCTAAAATTATTGTATAACCCTTAAATTCAATAAAATAAATTGAGCTATTGGAAATAAATTTGTTCTATAAATCGCAGTGTATAATTATTAATATATAATTTTATGGAACATATTTTAATATTTGTTAAAGGGATAATTAAAGTGTTAATTGTGGGAATTGAGAATAATCATTTTATTTGAAACAGTACTATATTTAACATCACTCATATATTGGTGTAAATAGTAACTCGAAAAACAATAATGATTATTTTTAACTGAACGGTATAAATATTAGTATAGAATATTAAAAAAACGTAGAGGTGGGTGCAGGACAACGTATGTCGGGTCATCTAGTATATATATATATATATATATATATATATATATGCATACGAGATGTGTTCAAAAAGTACCCGGAAGTACTAATAATTAAATTTCGCGGGTCTGGAGTGTCTGATTGTCAAAATTTTTTTTTATTGTGTTGGTATACATGCCCCTAAAGTATGATGAAATTTTCAGCTATATTCACTGTTTACTTTGTCTGTGGTAGTCGCTAAGGTTCGACGTGTTTTTCTGAGCTCGGCGATTTTTACAATGGAAGAATTGAAAAGTCAAAGAATTTGTATTAAATTTTGCGTAAAAAATGAAATAAAGTGTTGCAAAGTGCAAAAATTCACCAGATATGGCTCCGTGTGACTTTTTCCTATTCCCAAAGTTGAAGAGACCCATGAAAGGACGGCGGTTTTCCTCGATTGAAGAAAATCGCTGAGAGTGCTCAAGGACATATCAAAAAGTGAATATCAAGGGTGCTTCGAAAATTGGAAAAAACGCTGGCATAAGTCTATTATATCTGGGGGGGACTACTTTGAAGGGGACCACATTAATGTAGACGAATAAATAAATATTTTTTTGAAAAAAACGAAAATTCCGGGTACTTTTTGAACAGACCTCGTATATGTATGTACATGTGTATATATATGTGTTCACATATATGTGTATATGTATGTGTGCATGTGTTTGTATATATATGTATGTGTATGTGTATACATATTACTGTTATATATTACTATAATTGTTATTTTGCGTATATATACATATATACTTTATGTTATAATTTTTGATATAATAACTTGTTCCATAACTAATATCGTTTCATAGTTAATATTTATACTATTTCTTAATAAATTTCTCTTCATCACATATTTTTTCATTTTTATATTGTCTATCGTTGTTTTATTATGTTTCTATATTTTTATTTTCATCCACATATTATGTTTAACCGTTGATTATGGATTGTTTCCACATGCCATATTTTTTCTATGTTCCTACTGCGCATGATCGCTGAGAAAATCTTCGTAATATGAAACCATTAAAATTCTCTCTATCCCGTTCTCTCATCCAATGGCGATACAGTTTCCACTTTTTTCCGCAAACACGTACGCACACATTTTACTCTCGTACACACGTAATACATACTCCAAGTTGACAACATGTTCGTTTGGATAAGCTTTTTATATAAAATATATTATTTATTTTAATTTTACATTTTTTTTAAATTTTATCATAACTCGACGTTTTATCAATTTTTTGTCTCATATTTATTTTTTCGTGCAATTTCGTGTGTTTTTGTGTTTTTTTCAAATTTATTTGTATGGTGAGTTTCTTTGCATTTGTTTATTTTATGGTTGTTTTTCATATATACTTTTCATATATTCTTTCACAATATATATTGTTTCAAAACTAATTTATTAAATTGGTTAGATTTATGTTTTTTTACATGTTTTTATTTATTTTTGTCTATAATTATGTATTTTTATATTGTTTTCAATTGTAACCCTGAAATTTAATATAGCACTGAAGATGGATCAAATAAAGCCGAAACGTATGTTCTCTGAATAAAAACATTTTCCTCAATAAAACGGTTTTAATTACTTGATGGATGCCAAGAAACAATTTTATCATATTATTTCCCCATCTGAAGAAAAACCTCTCGCTTTAATATGTATATATAGGTATCAGGATATAGTTATGCACTACACAAAGTATTATAAACATTACACTTGTAATTAAAAAAAAGTGCGCGTAAGGATCACACGCAATTGAACTAAAACTTATTGGCTACTGTACAAAGTAGCAAATTTAAGTTAAGTAAAAATAAATACATTATATAACAATTTTGAATAATGTTTATTAGTAATATGATAACACTCGTGATGCACACATTTATTAGTGTCGACCATTATAACACATACATTATTATAATTTATATATTTATGATAGCATTAAATATATGTATATATATATATATATATATATAATATATATATATATATTATAATTTTCTCTTATATTTATAGTTTCTATACCAATCCACATTTTTATAATTAATAGTTATATTAATTTTTACTGTTTTTAAATCCACTGATGATGACATCACACACGTAACACATTTTCCAAACTGACAACATGTTCGTTTGGAATAAGCTTTTTTATAATAAAATATATCATTTATTTTTAATTTTACAATTTTTTTTAATTTTCATACTCGAAGTTTTATCAATTTTTATTTCATATTTATTTTTTCGTTGCAATTTTGTGTGTTTTTGTGTTATATTTCAAAGTTTATTTGTATGCATGAAGATGGGTCAAATCAAGACCCGAAAACGTATGTTTCTAAATAAAAACTTTTCATTTAAAACTGTTTTTTAATTACTGGATGGATGCCCAAGAAACAATTTATTATTATATATATATATATATATATATATATATATATATATATATATATAATATTGAGAAACAATAAGGTAATAAAATCATACTTGAAATAAAACATGATCGGTT
>NW_020538343.1:0-105356 GCF_003426905.1 Ctenocephalides felis
ATACGCTCGCGTTGAGGTTATAATACGGATAACAGACGGATAGTTGATTGAAGCACAGACACTGACACTGAAATGACATTGACAGACAGAGTTGCCAACTTAAAAGCCAACTTAGGTACCAAATTAAACGCCCTAAATCGAGTCGACCAAAGACAAAAAATGTAATTTGTTAAAAATGTTAGTATAAAAAAGTATTCTTTTTTAGGATTTTTTAATTATAAAAAATATGGGTTCTTATACCTTTTCAATACTTGTAATTTGATATCGATACCTCGATACATCGAAACATTAAATATCGCTCAAATATATCGATAATATGGATATATCGATATTTTTTCGACGAGCCTCTACCACCGTGTGCTTGACATCCTATTAGTGCTGTTCTATACTACTCAAATATAGGATATAGGGGTGTGAAGGTGAGCAGGCATAACACTATCAATTCTATGTCAACTCTGTCCCCTCCTACTCTCAATACTTCCTAGGAGGTTGAATCGTTGAAATAAACTAGTTTTTTAACTAGAACCCGTTGACGAAAAAAACGTCAGCGAGATCCGGCTTGTATCAAGTACTGATTGGTTTTTATATTCTACATAATATTCGAATTTTTTGATAGCAATAATTAAAGATACCAAATTTGTAAAAAATTGCAATATTCAATAATATAACACATTCCACTAATTTATAAGCATACGTTTGCCTGGACTTTAAGCACGGCGGACGTTTGATTTCTGAGAAGGTGACAAATCACGCCCCAAAATGCCATTAAATGAAATTAGTTTTTGTATGGAAAACATAACCTGAAAGATATTGGCTGCTCAATAAAATATATCAAATATATTAATTTTAAACAACATTGTATTTTCATTTGGAAGAGTCTTGCATGTCAATCCACCACATAAAAAGCATAACTCGTGTTGTTTTAGTAAATCTAGAATATAGTTTGAAAGTGATTTTTTTTTAATTTATAAAGGATAAGATATTAAATTGTGAATTGCCACTATGTGAATATTTATAATTTTATTCATGAATTTCTTGTTAAACGAAAATAAATCTTAATGATGTGCGCGTTGGTAAATCAGTTAAAGTCCAGTTTTGCAAATTACTATTATTATTTATTGTACTATACTATCATTATCTAATGTATTGTTAATGGTAAAGCATCAGTTGTTTTCTTGAACTGTAAATTTTCTTCGAAATTCATCTCTGAATATGTAAAATTAGTTAAAATGTATTGGACCCATGAGAAGGTATTAGAATAACAGTTTGTCTACAGGATGAAAATTGATTACGTTGATGAAACAAAAGATAATGGACTATTAAATTAAAGCAACAACATGGTCATTAATTATACTTCGGCAGTTATAAAAATAATTTACAGATATGATTGTCTTAATTTATTAACAGTACCTAATTAATGATAATAAAATAATATCGATTTGTGATTTTATTGCTATCAGATTAAAAACAATTAAGTTTATTGACAGTCTTAGATTTAAATATATAATTTATTTAAATATGAAAATAATAAGAAAAAAGTTAATATTTGTTATAAGACACATTTATTTTAATTGAAACAACATGGACATAAAATGGGTCATGGAAGGAATTAATCTTGCATCAGACAAATGACTAATAAGAGGAGAGGCATTAATATACACAATGATTATGATTAATATATCATATTTTATGACTGGATCTGTATGGCTGAAGATCATTTGCCATCATTGTAATGGCAATAATTTGATTCCTTTGGTGTGTCAGACTATTTGAAACATGTCTTTTGTATGTAATCTTGCCAAGCTCTTATTATAGACAAGGACATTCAACTAAGTCAATACAACATCAATAGTTTTTGCTCAAATAGGAATGCAACCCATCTGAAGTGCCTATTTTGAATGACATTGCTCATTTAATATATTTTCGTTAATGTTCAATTTATTTGGATACTATCAAGATTTGAGCATAGTCAAGGTATAAGAGATTTATCTACATAAAGTAATATCATATGTTAAATAAAATGATAGCCTCAGTTAAGGCGAAGACGGAAGTTATGTAGTTAAAAAAAGGTTTTGATCTTTCGGGCTTCCATACATGATCAATCAGAAGCATTATTTCATATTATGCGGATTCACTGACTATGGATCAATAGTTGTATATGTATCCTTGCTTTTTATGATATATACGAGTCACCAAGGAAATACAGTAGGACACTATGAGCACTATGAGCAAGTTGAGGAATATTGACTATTCCTGAAATCAAGAGTTGGAAAGGGGTTTAAGAAAGAAAAAGCCGACGATCCTCAATAATGCCTTTATGATATAGATGTTTACATCATCCAAGATTGCAGAGAAAAATGGCCAGCTAATGTGATTTCACCATATTTGGTTGAACCACATTAAAAATTAGATGTGAATTCTAATTAAAAAAATGTAACAAAATGCTGATGATAAATCCGATTAACGGTAACGAAATGAAGAGAATAGAGCCATGTATTGAACAAATAAATTAATATAGTTTATATGAATAATAGATAGTTTATTAAATAAAATTAAACAAAAACAAATATGAAGCATATCATGATTATGCTTAAATAATATTATGAATTAAATATTAAATAAAATTTTATCTGTATGACTTATTGACAAAGAAAATATTTCTATACTGCTTATAAAAATTATTCAAAGTCGTGTGAAGATTAACTTGTTCAATTCAATTTGATGATGACAAATTCTTTTGCACCACCACCAGAATATTTAATCTCTGCTGTTTAATCTTTACCGAATTATTTGTTATTTGACATATATCACAAAATGGGTAAAAATAATATATGAAGGAAATTGAGAAAAGCAGAATGGATATTATGTAAAGAAAAAATAAGATTATATAAAATCAATTCGCCATGATTCGACGATATTTACAATCGATATTAATAAACTTGAGTAATAGTTGCAAATATTGAGAAATGCTTGGAGGATAATAAATTACTATTACGAAAAAATACATTTAACTAATTTAAATATTCAATAAGCAATAGAACATGTAACCGGTAAGATATATTGTTTGCATTTGATCAATATTTATAATTGGAAAACTATACACACTCAAATACAAATAAGTAACCATATTTATGTTTCATTGTAGTAATGTGAATGTTAAATTATATAAATCAATTCAATAATAATACAATTAGTTATTATATACAGTAATATAATACCACATATTTTCGCTATATTGATAATTAAAACAAGGATTTTTGTCTTAATAATTTTACGCTCATATTTACATTTATATTTACTACTATACATGTACATATATTTATATTTTTAACGCCGCATAAGATTTATTTTTGGTCATACCATATTCTGAACAATTTGCAATAAATTCCTCCTTTTATATTATATATATTAGAAACTGGATATATTAGAAATTTTCTGGTTCGATATACATTTCAATATTTTATGTCCTGATTTTGAATTTATATTTTATTCGAGCATGGTTTTTATGTCGTTGCTTGAATCATGTAATAAACTCTAGCCGAATATTTTACTTTTCAAATGTAAACGATTGAGAATTTTGAAAAAAAAGGATTTGGCGTCGGTGTCTTTCAGATCAATTTCACGAATTCTCATAAACAAATTACATATATCAAATTATATTTTATATACACCTTCAGAGATTCAATGGAAAGTTGTTTCAATGAAAAATTTACAATGGTCGTTTTGGCTATACGGTTTGTTTCCTTCCTCAACAATCTTTTGGCAAGACTTTTATCTTTTTAAATCTCGAAATCGATTTTTTTATATGTATTCTTAAACTCTCAACCGGTTATACATTTTGTATATCTCAGTAAAAATGAAGTGTTTAGTAGTGTTACCATACAAATGCAGTCAACGTGTCATTTTCAAATGCTCTCCAATTTACCTACTTTCCACATCCAAAAATCTTTAAACTCGGCGATCGGACGAGAACTCTAGTGTTCAGTTAAAACTCTAGTTTCTTTATACATAGATTAAAAAATAACTTAAGCATAAATGAATAGTTTGAGAGAGGCTTCTATGGATTATCATCGCTTCTGCGATTACGACCGGAAATTTATTTCTAAAGATACGGTATTTTTTGTCACCTGAAGAATTTATATACAATGCTGATTTTTTTATAGAGACAAAATAAACATTTATCATTACATGATAACATATGTAAAAACTTATAACAATAAAAATATTGTCTATATCGCTATTAGTCTTATTTAGTGATGTGCCAAGTCGAATCAAGTGATTCGAATCATTCGAATCAAGCTTTTAACGACTTGATTCGAATCAGATTTTACTTGATTCGAATCAACTCGTATCAAGCCGCGAAATATTTACTGTGATAAAACATGTGTGAACACAAATTTTCATAAATATAAAAAAAATGTTTTAATTTAATTCAATATTATAATAATATAAATAATAATAATAATAAATATAAAAAATAATAATAATAAATATAAAAAATAAATCTTGAATTAAATCATGCGAGTCACCCGGCTTTAATACGCTTAAATGTATCACCCGACTCCAATTTATATGACTTTAACCGCATTCATTGTCTAACAATACCATCCGAGTTCCTATGACTCAAACCGACTTATCCCGACTTCAAGTCGTTATGAATTGATTCGAGTTCCTATGACTCAAACCAACTCATCCCGATTTCAAGTCGATATGAATTGATTCGAGTTCCTATGACTCAAACCGACTTGAAGTCGATATGAATTGATTCGAGTTCCTATGACTCAAACCGACTTATCCCGACTTCAAGTCGTTATGAATTTATCCGAGTTCATATGGCTCAAACTGAATCATACCGACTTGAGTTCGAAACATGTGTCCGCGTTTCAGCGTATCAGATGCTGTGCGTATGGGTCTTGAGTGTTTGTTTATTTTTGACTAAGCGCTGAGAGCAAATTTGTTCATGAAATATCAAAAACTCATTTAGATAATAAATACGCGATTTAAATTTTAATTATTATCAAAATAAACTACACAACGAGTTTTATACACATACAAAATTATCATATTTTAATTATGCAAGTAATGGCAAATTCACACAAATGAAATAATATCAATCTTTACAGTAGAGTGAGTAGAGGATTGAATTTTAAATCATTCGTAAGACGTTAGATTCAGCCCCCTGTTTAATTAGATCTAAACAATCAATAATATACACATGCATTCTTTCAACGTAAGATTAAGAATATTGTTTTATATGCTTTAGTGATAGAGAAGTGTTTGGTTATATTTACAGTAAATTCACTTGAAATATTAGTTATATTTGTAGCTAGTTTATTATTATTATATATATATATATATATATATATATATATATATATATATATATAAATGTATTCATCTCTGCACTTTTTGGAACTAATTGTTTACTAAATTAATTATTTCACTTATAAAATTATTAAAATGATATTATTTCTGCTCTTAAATTATATTAGATTGTCAAATATCTCCCTTCCGCCCTTTTGTATTATAAACAAATAGCAAAAAAGCGGAAGGGAGATATTTGACAACCTAATAATTGCTCATATATGAACTTGATTCGAATTGATTCGAATCATGATTCGAATCAGGTTTTTTTCTGATTCGAATCACTCGAATCAGGAAATTTTCGAGTCGGCACATCACTAGTCTTATTCCTTGCAATTGCTCTAGCCTTTTTCCACTATGGGCAGCTGAAAACAATAAAATTTTAAATTAGTTTTTACTTTGTCCATTGATGTTTTTTTTTGAAAATACATGATCGGCTGTCGAGATTATTAATGGATTTTCATTTTGATTAATTTTTAATTTATTACATCCTGCTACGTTCTCATTTGTGTCCTACAATCTTGCTGTTTCTGGAACTTCCTTTTCTAGTTCTTATTCATTTTATATCATCATTTTCATTTCCGACAAATTATTTAATCAATTCAATCAATCAAAAGGTTTATTAATTCTTTTGACTGGCTATAATCGAGTATCAACATCGTCCATTATTAAAAGTTGAGCTCTTGATAATTGTTTGCTTAATTTACTTGCGACATCGCTCGATAGTTCTGCTGAATTCATGCCAAATTGTTTACAAGCTAATGTGAACGGGATGCCACGTGACGAAATTGATTAGGAACTAGTGGGGCGCATGGCATCGTGCCTTAAGGCAAATTGCTGGAACTTCCCGTACCAGAAATTATTTTTTTTTAAAAAGATTAACATTTTTGAAAAAAATTTACTCTGATAAAATTGATTTTTGAGAAACTATAAATTTTTGACAGAAACTTACTTTTTGTTGAAAAATTTATTTTGAAATATTTTGGAAATTCTGAACTTTTTTTCAAAGCAATCGTACTGCTTTAAATGCATAGAGACTGAATATCGAAGCGCGTAAGCGCCGCGTCGTCGTCTAACGGATAAACACTGGTACGGAACCCATAGGAATGTTAACAAAACTTATACTTATTGTTAAAATCTCTATAAAATATCTGATAATTTGATATGCATATGTCTAATGTCTAATGATTATTGTTGACCGCCAAATGTTATTTTTTTTAGTTTTTTTTACTAGATCTCCGAAATTTACACAAAATTGAAAAAGTGCTCCCGCATAGTCACAGTCTAAACGCATTTGCAAATAATTCTGTGCGACATTTTCACTTATACTGTGCTTAGCTTGGCGGCATTTTCACATTTTTCAATAGTTTTCACAAAATTGGAAAAGTGCTCCAGTACATAAACAGTCTAAACCAGTGATTCCCAAAGTGGGCGCCAGCGCCCCCTTGGGGGCGCTGCGGCGATTCTGGGGGGCGGTGATAGGCTTTGGTGTATTTAGGGGGCGATGGTTAGTTTAAGGGACGTTTAAAGCACAAAACTAAAATTAAAATTAACACTGAATTATATAAAGATAATATTTTAGTTGAAGTTATTCAAACATATCTGCATAGGTGTATTAGTAAGTAAATCAGTTTTAAAACAACGCACCGCCAATTCTTGTTTCGCAAAAGGTTTAATGAAAAGAATGGTTCATACGTTTCTTTGTATGTCTATAATTTGTGTAACTTTTTAAAACGTGTAACTTTACCAAATTTTGAAAGGGATTCTTTAAGAGATTTTTTGTAAAAGAATTTGTAAGATTGGCGGATATATGATCATTATTTGTCGTGCTATTAATTATATTTCTTTGATATCTACCCGTAACTGTCCACCCGAATGCCGCGTTTTGTAAAATAGATTTATCGGGGCCTAGTATAATTCTTTCGTTACTTAAAATTTCAGAAAACGTATCAGCTTCTATCAACATATCTACTTCGCACGGAATATTTAAGTGTGAATCCAAAAGGTTCAATTTATTAGGAAGATTTAGTTCAGCAATTTGGATTTGCTGCGCGGGTAGTAGACTCGATATTTTCGTAAGCACAAAGGCATTTATATTTTTTTATTTTTTGCAAATGTACCATCTTCATTAAATATTTCTAAATTTGAAAAATTATTCGATTTCGTTGAAATTCCAACTTAACCGTGGAGCTTAAGGCTCCTGGATTGAGATTTAACGCGTAATTTTAGGAATAGCGATTTTGATATTGTATTAATTTCCGAGTCTAAATATACTATTGCTTGAATTTTAACGCGACTCCCTTTATTACATTTCGCGAACAAATTTACCGTAGGTACGAGCGCACTACCCCCCCCCCCCCCGTTATTCCTTTTCCCTCACATTAAAATCATAATCGAAATACATCGAAATACATCGATTGGCTTCTAAATTTTTAAAATCGGTTTATGCGCTTTTAAGCAAACATCGTTGAAAGTTCTAATTTTGACAAACGCCATAAAAACGAAAATTTTTGCAAACTTTGACAAATTTTCAAAATTTAACGACTTGTAGGACCGTAATATTTTAGTATGATCTATAAGACTGTGGTATCTACCGTCAAAAAAAAAAACATAAAAATTGTCTAAAAAATTACTACTACTTATTAATTACTACTACTTATATTAATAAAAACACTTTATTACAAGAAAACGGCCCGGCCGATAATTGCCAAAAACTAATTACGTCGATTCGGATTCCCAACCAATATCTTTCGAACGGTTTTTGATTTTTCAAAATAGATTCAGAATTGCGGGCTAAAACGTGGACGAAAATTTTTTCACTTTTCTGATATTTATCGCACAAAACTGACAAACAATAGTCCTCATCGAGATACATCAAATGGCTTTTAGATTTTTGAAATCGGTCCAGTCGTTTTTGAGAAAACGTCGATTTACGGCAAAAAATCTGTTCACGCACACACACACATACACACACATACTTTTTCCAAATGTTGGTTTCATTCGATTCAGAATGGCTTGAAACGTCGAGAAAACATAAAATTAGCGAGTCGGATTTTGTGATGAAAACAAACTTCTCCTTCGGAAAGTTTGTAAGGGGGGCGCTGAGTAACATTTTTTCTGGAAAGGGGACGGTAGGTGCAATAAGTTTGGGAATCACTGGTCTAAACGCACTTGCGTAAACATTTGTACCAGAGTGGCGCTTAGACTGTGCTTAGCCTGGGTGATTTTTTGAATTTTTAGTCCAAAATTACAAAAAAAATTTTTTGAAAAAAAAATTAGAAACAAAAATTTTTTTTTTCCAAAATCAATTATTTTGTTGAATCAAGCAGAAAGTTCTTTGAATCATTTAAATCGGACGCTTAGTTCTCTCAAAAACTGCCATTTTTTTTAAATTTAGCTCTGTATCTCCGAAACCTCTGGGCCTACCTTTGCCAAAAACTAATCAGCACATCTCCCTATCAATAGGAATCGAATGTTTTTCAAACTATTCAAATCGGTTGATCCGTTCTCTCAAAAACTCGCTTTCTATTATTTGCACTTTTTGCTCCATATCTCCGTAACGGCTGGACCTGCCTTTGCCAAAAACTAATCAGCACATCTCCCTATCAATAGGAATCGAATGTTTTTTAAACCATTCAAATCGGTTGATCCGTGCGCCCGAAAACGTGGACGAAAAAAAGCGGACATACAAAACACACACACACACACACACACACATCCATTTTTTCTGAAGTATGCCAAAATGTTCAGAAACCTTCAAAACGTCGAGAAATGTAAAAATTTTTGATTTCGATTTTTGGACGATTACTATAACTTACCCTACGGGAAGTTAACAGTACCACTATTTTATTTAAATACCCTCCGGGGGAAGACTCTCGAAGTAATTTATCTCTTGGTATGTATTTATTACTTTTCCCTACACCGGCCGATCCGATTAAAAATATTTGAAAGGGTATATTTTCTATTTTGAACTCTTGATATATGCACTATCAACTCCCGCTACTTAATATTCAATTGTCGCACAATGTCATTATATTTTTAATTTCTTATAATATAAAAATTACTTTGATTATCATCAATTGTCCTTTTATGATCAACTTCTCGTAACTCATTTCGCCGAGGAATGACAAATAATATTTTCTCTCTATAATAAATGGCTAAATAGTTGTTTTCATGATTGAATTTACGGAACATAGATTTTGTATCAAAAAACTTGGGTAACAATTTAAATTTACGACAACGCAAAAGAAAATTTCGTTTGTTAATAGCATTAATTAATTTTAGATTCAAAGAAGAGAAAGTAGAAAGTTTTACCCTGGTATGGTATCCATAATGTAACTCCACAATATTGAAAAATGTAAGTTGATCTTGGGAATGGTTCAAAGGTGTCCGTGAAAAATAGGCAGGTACAAAACAATCGTAGTTAGAAGACGAAGAAAAATCTTGATAAACATTTACAGTATGAGATCTTGTGAAATGTTGTAGTGGAGAAAAAACTTCATCCTTTGAAGGCCTAGGAGTAATATGATGAAAGTTTTGTCGACGTTGATACATATTTGTAATTTTTTTGCAGCCCAACCGTCGAATTAAAAAAAAGATTAAATAACAAAATTATTTATTCCATTATACGTTTCGACACTTGATGTGTGTCATCATTCAGTAATCTATATATAATATATAATAATATATAAAAATATGAATATAAAAAGGAGGAAATTATACATACCAAACCAGGAAAAAACAGGAAACATTAGTTATGATGTAAAAATTGATATTAACACTAAATTTTTGTAAAATAATAAAATACTATTAATTAACAAACGAGAAATAGGAGGCGAACATATTGCCCTCCTATATTTGATGTTATGGTAGCATAGCGTTGTGTGTACTATCAAGGTTAAAAGTACAACGCAGCGCAGTGTAGGCCACGCGCGCGTATGGGAGTGGGAGGAGTAGCAAGAACGAAAGGGGAAAGAAAAACAGAGAAGAAACATAACGAATGAAAGATTCTAAAACTGTATTGAATTACTTTTCATGAAATTAATAATTACTTTGTAACTATCATGTAAGAGATGAGAGGAATTACGTTTGTTTACACAAGACGTATTAAGGGATATATTATATATTATATATATTATATATATATATATATATATATATATATATATATATATATTTCCACAGAATCCTATATTTAGATGTTTTAAAAAAGCGTCAATCTATTTCAGCATTAATGCTCGTATACTGATTGGCCGAATATTTATGTAGATTTTTTGTCTGTACTGCTTAGACAAGGACGACAGAAGAACCTGAATCAAATTACTGTTTAAATATTTGTTATTTTTGTTTTGTTGTCGGCCAAAAATTTTCCTTCACACTTTTATTATTGTTGTCGCAATCTTTGGCTTCTCTTAAAAGCTTAGATAATTTCCACTCTATCTTACTAATATAATTAATCGCAAATCGAGTATGGATTTATATTGTTTTGTTGATTTTTCATTTCTTATCATCTCTAATATCATCGTTTCGTTCACGGCGGAATATGTAATATGGAAACGGCATGCATTGTTTTATTTTATTTTTATTTTTTATTGATGCCATAATATTATGTGCTCATGTCTCGTTTCGTTCGTAGCTGTATGTCGCCATATATTCATAGAAAATATACTGTTTTTTATCGCAATGAGGTTTTGTTAAAACTTGAGCTATAAATAAGTAACTAATGTAGTATGCGCCGACTTATTACAATTGCAAATTGAAATTATTCATGTATATCAAACATTTTTCAATACCATTTTAACAGGGGCGTAGCGTGCCTTGACGGTGCTCCGTACCAAAATTGGTTTGGGGGCTTCCCTAAACATTTTTCACAATTTCATCATATTCTTCAAATTGACATCATATTTTTTTACAAGTAATTAAAATTAAATAGTCACTCTCCTTGCTTTTTTTCAGCAAACTGATTTATTAAGTCATTTATAGCTGATGATATCTTTAGTTTTTCTAATGTTTCTGCCTCTATGGACAATAGAGACAAGTATTATAAACGTTCTTGTTTTATCGATGTTTTGAAGTAATTTTTGATTAATTTTAATTTTGAAAAGCTCCATTCAGCAGTTGCGGTTGTAACTGGAAGAGTCAATAATAAAACGCAAGCTGTTATTACATCCGGAAAAAATGGATGCATTGAATTTTATAAATAATAATTCAGCGAGTTCCTTAATGGAATGAATTTTTTTGATTTCTGATTTCAAGCATGCTTTTATAGCTATCAATTCATCAAATCGATTATCTGATAGATCTTTGCAGTCAGTCGTCAGTTTGCCGGAAGCAATTATTATTTCTTAATTTGAATAAGGCATGAGTTTTTCCGGCAGCAATATTCTGAACATACTATTCACTTTACAAAGGTTTTGAAATCTTCGTTTTGTTTATGAAATTATAATATCCAAACAGCAATAGTACACGTTGACCTTAAAATACCATTCAGGGTCTTAAATTCTCTCATCTTGTGATACCTTATTAAAAATCGCTTTGTTATCTTTTGCCTCTTGTTTTTAAAAATTGTTGTTATATTACATTCTTTCCCTAAATCCTTAGTATTCCTTAACAAAATAATGAATAATGCCTCAATTCGGGCAGACTCTCTTTAAAAGATGCTAGTTTGTTCAAGTCATTGCGTCATTGCTAACATCCTGTAGCGCTTTCGAAATTAGATTGATAATTTGAAACAATGAGGAAAGAAATGTGACGAGCACTAAAAAATCATAACTTTCTAAAAGGTTAATTAAATTCTTACATTCTTCTGGTTCATTTTTTTTAGAAATTAAATTCAGTTTGTAATATACAATTTTTGCTTATTGCTAATAATGCATCATTCCTTGAAGATCGTCTAGTGGGACATATCATTTTAAGTGTAACTAAATATTCTTCAGAAGAGTCTTGACTTAACATTCACCAGCGTTGTATGCTATTGCCAAAAAAAATATATATTTCTTGTTCTACTGCAGCTTTTACTTTGCCAACGAAGTGTAAATAATTGCAGTTTTGAAGTTCTCGTAGCCTTTGTAGCAACTGCTCTGCTTTTGCAATTGCCGAGGAATTGTAAAGCCACGTGGATTTCAATAATAGGGGATGCAAAAACAATAACGTGAGTCTTGTAGGTTAATGACGTCAAACAAGTATAAATAAACACACATAAACTAGTTTAAGGAAAAGCACTGGTATTAATATATATTATCCGGTGAGATGGACCAAACTTTTATGGTAAAAATAAAACGCTTCATTCAAAATATACTAAATTTATTAGTTATTTGTTTCGCTTTCTGCAAATAAGAAGAGTTTTTACATAGTTTTACGCTAAACAACTTAAAATGGCGGATTCTTGTTTAATGTGGGACAAAACGACACTGACAGTAGTGGCGCGATATTTGAATTATAAAGTACATATTTAGGGACACGGTATCGAATAGAAAGTATCGATACTGTACTCATAAGTAGTATCGATAAAAAAAAGTATAGTACTCGTAAAAGAATCGACACAAAAGTATCGATACCTCAAAGTATCGAGTTCTTTTCTCAGGCAGGGCCTACGCGGTACGCCATACGTTAGTTTGTCAATGTTAGTCAGTAAGTATCGTCTGTACCTTCATACAGTAAGAGAAAATGAAAAAATAACAAATGGTACATATAATTATAAGATAAATAAAAACAACTTGTAAGTAAATGTTTTAATCTAAAATATTATAAATCCCATTCTTCCTCGGTACAATCGCTCAAGAAAAGAAGTTCGTCGAGCCTTTTTGGCGATAGGCGGTTACGAGTTTTAGTAATTGTACTTTCAGCTTTCAAAAACAATCTTTCTGAGGGCACTGAAGTCGCAGGAATCGATAAAAATGCTCGTGCCAATTTATATAATTTTGGGAAAACAACTTTCATATCTTCCCATTGTTTCAGAGGATCCAAAGAAAGTGGCGAAACCTGTGTAGATAAATAATGGCTTATTTCATCCTCATTTTCAAACTGTGATGAAGAACTGGTTTTACATCGCTTTTTCGCGTGACCTGATTTCTTGTGGTGACTCCAAAAATCGTAAGTTGTTTCAAGAGAGGAATCGCTGTCATGATCGCTGCCGATAACACTAGGAGACGTTGTTATATATCTTCTCAGTAAAGAAATTGCCTTTGCACAAGCATTAGCGTCCTGAAAATGGATATTCTTGAATCTCGGATCTAGGAAACATGACATTGCAATCAAATAATTATCTTCAATATGTCCGAATCGGCCTTCTATCTGTTTTAGGATTTCTTTTTTTATTGTATCTTTTACCCTTCCACGGGGACCATCACCATCACCTACAGCCTATATGTATATTTTTAATCTGCGTCTTCAAACAGTTCACCATCGGAATTATTTTATTAATGGTTACATACTGTTCACCTGATAACTCTTTAGTTACATACTCGAGCGGTTTCAAAATACAAATCAATGTTTTAATATTTTGCATTTTTACAGCCGATGGTGTGGGTGGTGCTTTTGTATTTAACATCATAATTTGATGAACTATTGGTGCTAATTCAATGTATCTCTGTAGCATATAATAGACGGAATTCCACCGAGTCTTCACGTCTAAAATCAGTTGAGAGATCAGTTTGAATACTGCTGTGCTTTCCAGCCATGACAGCAGCATTATCGTAAGCCTGTCCTCTGCAATCTTTTATATCTAAACCATCATTTTCTAATTTTGTTAAAATCATATTTGTAATTTCACCAGCAGTTTTTCTTTTAGTTTCTACGAAGTCAATAAATGATTCTACAACTTTGACTTTACTACCATCAATAACTACATGTCTAATAATTTGACTGGTTTGAATTTGTGTGAAATGTCAGGAGTGCTGTCAAATATAATACAAAAGTATTTAGCCTGCTTTATTTTATCCACAATTGTTCTTCTGACTGCGTCTCCCAATAGCTTTATGAATTCGTTCTGAATCTTTGGTGACAAATAAGAGATACTATATTTATTACCCATCTTAATTTTTACTACGTGTTCTCGTAATACTTGGTCGTACTTAGCCAATAAGTCAACAAGCTCATCAATCGATATTTTCCTGATAAACATTTTCACGATGTCCTCGAAACGACAAATTTTGTTTTGCTTTCCTTCCATTTTTTTTATTTCTAGATCAACATTCTGCTGTTGTAGAATGTCGATAGTTGCTCCATGTCCAAGTCTTATTTCTAATTTCTTATTTCTAATATAATCGAATGTGCAGTGGACTCACCTCATGTTCATCGATTTTGGGATTAAGTTTCCACCATTTATTAAAACCATTTTCCGTATTAAAACCTGTTTGACAAAGATTATCAAACAGTTTGCAGCAGAAACAATAAACACCAATCTTCGATGGTGAATATACCATCCACGATCTTAAGAGCTTTTCGCGATTAGGCAAAATTTAAAAAAAAAAACAGTCATGACTCACTCTTCTTGTTTCACCTTTGATTTTGATTGTATTATGATATTCCAATAATTTTCATAGAAATAGACGAATTTGTGCAGCAGATTTTTCATCAGAACTTGATGAACTTGCTACTTCTTTGCTAGTGTGTGAAGCAGGACTTTCTTCTTGAACAAAATTTGAAAATGCTTTTTCGCCTTCGAAGACAAGGCAACAATACTAAAAGAACTAGAAGTTGGCTTATTGGGGAAATATTTGAGTAGTGCTCCAGTATTTTTAGTCTCTATTTTCTCCTTTCTCTTATTTTTCTTTCTAAATGACGCGCCACTTTTTTTACTCGTTCCATTCTCACTACGGATATATAATAAAGATATAACTTATTATGTATTAAGTATATCATGTATAGAAAACGGAAAAGTCATTCTACTACTCTGAATCGCTTCTATATCTATAATAAATTATATAATATTCTTACCTATAATTTTATTATCATTTATAATAAATTCTCAATAAACTGCTCCTAAAGTTTTGCTTTTATCGTTTTTTTCGATAAATTATCGTTTTTCCGAAATTTCTTGTTGCAAATGTTGATATATCATTGAATCTAAATTTAGTTGATCGAGTTGTATTGGTGAAAGGTCGCTTCCTGTATCTATCAAAGATAATGTTTCGTATTTGCTGTTATTAGTTGAATTATTTCATGATTGTCAGTTTTGTTAACTAAAAATGAACTCATAATTTTTGAATTTAGTTACTGTAACGGGATCATTTTTTGATGATGATGAAGATATTGAAATTTGGCATTGTTAATGAGTAGTTTGTTGATTATTGCCATAGTTTGTGTTCATTTCGGCTTTCTGTATGTATGCGCGAATAATTACATGTTTCTTGTGGCTGCGTCATATTATTATTACGAAAATTTTAAAAATTAGGTTTAGATACTCTACAATTCGGATCATTACACTCAGTTATCAAATGGCCATATTGTTTACTAAAATTACAAAATTTTTCATTTGTATGATTATAATTTTGTCTATTAAAATTTTGTTCATTGTTTCTGCAATAACACATTGAAGCTTTATGTTCCGTTTTTTTACAAATAAAACATGTTGGTTTAAAATTTTGTGAAAATGTATTTTGATTATAATATGAGTATTTCGGTCTATTTTCTGAAAAACTAGTATTTGAGAAAGTTTGATTTGTCGTCTCATCTTTAATAGCAAAATTTATAGCGTCTATAATATCATTAAATCTGCAACATTTAACTAGGTTTTTATGTGGTTCTTTTAATCCGTTTTCAAAAACTTTTATTCCAATTTGTATGTACGTTATTTGAATAATTTCTGCTGCTTCTTGTCCTATCATAGCTATATCACAAAAGTAAATTTGTCTTAAAATTTATTCTATTTTATCATCGAATTTTTTTACCATTTTGTTGTCTCTGTGTCAAACTATTTAATTCTGTGATTAAGCTAGGTATTGATCTTTTAGTTGCATATTGTTGCCTTAAGTAATATTTTAAATCGTTCCAAAAATCAAATTTTATAGATTGTGTTCTAGCTGGTCATTCTGGCGATAATTTTAATCTAATAATGTTAAGTAATTTTTTCGCTTCACTTTCCGTCAAATATTCTGCTAAAGTATCACATGCTAAGAAAAAAGCTGGCAAAGTTTTCGAATCTCCGTTAGCATTAGGTATTAACGTAAGCGCGATTTGAACATATAATTTATTATCGTTATATATTAAGTTTAATACATCACTATGTTAGTTTCGTTGATACGCGTCGTTTCGTTATTATAATTTTTATATTTATTTGTGATACACAAAAAATTGGTATAAGAAAAGCGAAAAAAATATAATATTTGAAAAAAAAAATCTTAAACGTAATGTTTTATTAACTTGTATTATCGTAGTCCTGTTAAAACTTAGGTTTGTTTTTTTTTCTATTCGTCTTTTTCTGCTCGTTTCCGTGTTTCCAGGGATCACCGCTGGCTCCAAATAATAAATGTCACCAAAAATTATTAACACTCTTTAACTCTTTAACCGCTGCCACCAAATAATATGTTGGTATGCATATTAGTTTTTTTCACTATAAAAAATTTTTCGATCCCAAGGCTGATACAAAATAATATGTTGGGTGCCGATTAGTTTTTCTCTTCATCAACCAATTTCGTTAAATGTTATAGTAAATATCATAATAAGTTCAAATTGAACACAATATTCTTCATGTAAACATTTATTTTCCCGCATTTTTATAACTCTGAGATACCTACACGAAAATTACACAACTGAACAACTTAAAGTTACATTTCGGCTTTTTATAACCTTTTCATTTAGTTTAAGGGACTTCTCTTGATTTTGAATATGATCAATTCTTTCTTTATATGTGTGAGTGCAAGTCAAGTTCATTCCCGTTCGCAGTTCATGGGACTTACTGCGATGTGTGCAGTTCATCGATAAATGCTTATTACAATGTAGCGACTATTCTTATGGTGAATGCAATACAATTGAGAATATGATTCATTGCGTAGTATGTTCCTAATATATTAAATATTAATATTAACTAATTAAGCGTTGGGTCACAATATATATATATATATATATATATATATATATATATATATATATATATATAATAAAATTGTTTCTTGGGCATCCATCCAATCTTCCACCCATCTTCAGTGCTACAATTAAATAATTTATTTTAATTTATTTAATTGTAGCACTGAAGATGGGTCAAATCAAGACCCGAAACGTATGTTCTTTAAATAAAAACATTTTTCATTAAAACTGTTTTTTAATTACTGGATGGATGCCCAAGAAACAATTTTATTATATTATTTCATCATCTGAAGAAAAACCTCTCGCTTTATATATATATATATATATATATATATATATATATATATATATATATATATATTGTATGATTCTGAATTTGATGTTGACATATGTATTAACAAAGTCTAATAATCGGGCATAACATCAATAAAAACATGAATTTCTTTCAAAAATTTATTTTAAATCCATACGTTTCGGCTATAATCCTAGCCTTCATTCAGTGGAAACTAAAAATAAAATTAAAAACTAAAACAATTGAATTGGAGTGAAAAGAAAAAATAAAATAGTAAATAGTACTTACAATTAGTTGATCTTAGTGTTAAATTGGAAAATTTTAATGATCCATGGTATTAGGATATGGTAATGCACTACACTATGTATTATAAACATTAACTTGAAATTACACAATATTTTCACAATTTACTGATTTGAAAAAATCACAAATGGATAGTGTGTTATTCGTAGACTGGTTGAAGATGTAATGGAGAAAGACATTTTTTAAAAAATATTTTTACCAAGATTCTGCACATGTGTGGAACGAATTGTGAATCCTTTGCGCGAACGCTTTTATTGTTTTGTAAGAAATTTGGAAATGTTATCTAAATAGAAGAGATTTGTGTCGCACAGCGTGTTAAGTTTATTCCGTTTATTTATTGTCTTATTGTTATAAATAGTTAAAAAAGATCCCTCTATAATTCTTCGTTTAAATAAATTTTGTTCGAATTGTAGTACAGTCGGATTAGAAAAGTCCATATTGTGTTTCAAAGTGTGTATATGGTCTGCAAGTACAGTTTTGAATTGTTTGGGTTTTTTTGAATTGTTTTTGTGTTGTTGTAACCGTTTATTCAGGTTCTGGCTAGTTTCTCCTATGTAAATTAAATTACAGTCTAAACAATTTATTTGATAGACGAGATTTCTGAGTCGTTCGATATTAAATGGGGTTTTTGTTTTGGTAAAAATAGTGCTAGTAGTTGTATTAAAATTGGTTACAAGTCGGAGTCCAGATTTATAAAAAAGTTTTTTCCAAGGAACATACAATTCTTTAATGTATGGCAAACATATTACACCAGAATGAGTTTCTGAGTCAGGTAAATCGTTATGTACTGTGCAATTGTCCATTTTATTCAAAAGGTACGTTCGTCTGTTACTAGTTACGGAATTTATAAGTTTTAAGAGATAGGAGTTATCTGTTAGAATTTTTGTAATTAATTTGATGTTGTTGTCCCAAAATGTTTTGTCCGATAGAAGTATTGCGTGGTCAGTTAGATTTATTATAGTGCCTATTTTCATTTTGTGTGTTTCATATATATATATATATAATTGTTTAATATGAACAAAACAGCACTCAGATTTGTTTAACACAACTTTATTTTATGATTACAGACGTTTCGAGACCAGGGTGTGTCTCATCTTCAGTGTAATTTCAAAAACAGTTACTTATATACTACACATTCTTTAATAATTTATTTAAATTTTTTTTAAATTTTAAAATTCTTTAATAATTTATTTAAATTTTTTTTAAATTTAAATAAATTATTAAAGAATGTGTAGTATATAAGTAACTGTTTTTGAAATTACACTGAAGATGAGACACACCCTGGTCTCGAAACGTCTGTAATCATAAAATAAAGTTGTGTTAAACAAATCTGAGTGCTGTTTTGTTCATATTAAACAATTAATATTCGTTCCACTCATATCATAAAATTCTATATATATATATATATATATATATATATATATATATATATCAATATGAATATATATATATATATATATATATATATATATATTATATATATATATATATATATATATACGAGGTCTGTTCAAAAAGTACCCGGAATTTTCGTTTTTTCAAAAAAATATTTATTTATTCGTCTACATTAATGTGGTCCCCTTCAAAGTAGTCCCCCCCAGATATAATACACTTATGCCAGCGTTTTTTCCAATTTTCGAAGCACCCTTGATATTCACTTTTTGATATGTCCTTGAGCACTCTCAGCGATTTTCTTCAATCGAGGAAAACCGCCGTCCTTTCATGGGTCTCTTCAACTTTGGGAATAGGAAAAAGTCACACGGAGCCATATCTGGTGAATTTTTGCACTTTGCAACACTTTATTTCATTTTTTACGCAAAATTTAATACAAATTCTTTGACTTTTCAATTCTTCCATTGTAAAAATCGCCGAGCTCAGAAAAACACGTCGAACCTTAGCGACTACCACAGACAAAGTAAACAGTGAATATAGCTGAAAATTTCATCATACTTTAGGGGCATGTATACCAACACAATAAAAAAAAAATTTTGACAATCAGACACTCCAGACCCGCGAAATTTAATTATTAGTAATTCCGGGTACTTTTTGAACACACCTCGTATATATATATATATATATATATATATATATATATATATATGGCGCTAGTGGGCCATATATTATTTATTAATTAATTCTTGAATGAAATCGCAATAATTTTATGTCAACTCGATAATGAGTGTTTATTAATGTCTCAATTGATAAAGATGTTGATATTACATTAAATCAAATCTAAATTTCGATCACGAGAAAATGCTCGTTGGCAAAAAACTCGATACAATATTTTTTCGATCGTTTTTAAAAAGCGCGACAATAATATTCGATCGTATCAAAACAATAATTCCTTATAGCTTGCTTGATTCCAGATCCGTATCAGCGTAGCCCAATATAATTTAATTTTGTCATCAATTGGCGTCATTCAACTGACATCTGTCATATGGTGTTCATTCCGCCATATAACTCCCCTTCAAAAGAAAAAGAAGTATCCGTTAAAAATAAATAAATAAGTTTAATTATTATAACTTGAAGGAGACTTTTTTGTATTTCATCTTTTCTTGAAGGTTTTGTTGACTTTCATGGTGTATGTCAAAAGAAGTTCTGAGAATACTTTGTGGACGGTAGGGCTTCACAAAATTATCTTGTGTGATGTAATACACTGGATCGCTGACTAATGTTATTTTTTTAAGGTTCAGAGAGGTATTGCCATTTAGTATAGATTGCATTTTAACGTCCTTGCTCTGCTCTTGAGAAATTTCCTCTGAAGTTAACTTTGATGGCATTTGAATGGCATTGATTCTGGACAAGGCATCAGCAACCACGTTCTGATCACCCTTCATATATACAATGTCGGTTGAAAACTGTGAAATGTATTCCAGCTGCCGTCGCTGACGATCTGAAGCCTTCTCTAGTTTCTGTTGAAAAACATAAATTATAGGTTTGTGGTCAGTTTTAATGCAAAAATGTCTGCCTTCTAAAAGATGTTCAAAAAATTTGATTGAAGCAAAAATGGCTAGTAATTCCCGATCATAAGTTGAGTATCTTTGTTCTGTGGAAGACAGTTTTCTCGAAAAGAAACCTATTGGATGCCAGGCACCATTAAGTTCTTGTTCTAAAGTTGCTCCAATAGCAGTAGTGGATGCATCTGTAATTAAATTAATATTTGCTATGCTTGAAGGAAAATGAAGAAGTGTTGCATTTGCTAGAGCTTCCTTCAGCTGGCTGAATGCTGATAGTGAGGTGTCATTCCATACAATTTTAGTCTTGTCATTTTTAACTGAGGACTTAACATACTCATAAAGTGGTGCTTGTATATTTGCTGCCTTGAGTATTGATTTACGATAATAGTTTACCATGCCTAAAAATCTTCTGAGTTCTATAACTGTCAAAGGTTTTGGATAATTAATAATTTTTTCTACTCGGTCTGGTGAAGGAGAATATCCTGCTGCACTCAGTTTGTAACCGAGGAAGTTAACTTCATCTTTTCCAAAAACGCATTTCTCTAAGTTAATAGTGAGTGAATATTCCTGTAGCCTCTCAAAAACCAATTGAAGATGACGACGGTGCTCATTCATATCAGTCGACATTACCAGGATGTCGTCTATATAAATGAAAACAAAATTGAAATCTTGGAATATGTGATTGATAAACCTCTGGAATGTCTGGGCAGCGTTTTTGAGTCCAAATGGCATACGTAGATACTCGAAGAGTCCCCATGGTGTGATAATTGCAGTCTTTTTAATATCCTCTTCATGCATGTGTACTTGGTGGTAAGCTTTTTCCAAATCTATTGTAGAAAATACTGCTTTTTGATGAAGATTATTGAATACATCTTGTATTAATGGTGGAGGATACCTGTCAGGTAGTGTGTTTGCGTTCAGCCTCCTGTAATCACCACACATTCTGAATGTGCCATTCTTTTTGGGAACCATATGAATAGGACTTGCCCATGGACTGTTGGAAGGCCTCAAAGTGCCCCTATTCAGGAGATCTTGTATCTCGGACCTGGCTGCAACAGCCTTTTCTCCGAACATCTTCCTGAATCTAGAAGCTAATGGTGGACCTGTTGTGGTTATCCTGTGTGCAAAAAGAGATGATTTATTATTGGTGGTTACCTGTGGCTTTGTTATTGCGATGTATTGTGTCAATAAATCCTTGAAAGGCTCTGCAGGGTTGACAGTGGAGATGTTGAATTGCTGTGCCTTGAGTACCTTTCCATCAGAGGTAAGGCCTGTGGTCGAATCAATCAATCTTCTTCCCTTCAAGTCTATTAATAGATTGTAGTTGCTTAGGAAATCGGCTCCTATTATGGCTGTGGCTACATCGGCAACAACAAACTGCCAGTTAAAGCTTCTGCGTAAAGATAGATCCAGCTCCAGAGTTCTCTTGCCATACGTGGAAATTCTGCTGGAGTTTGCTGCAAACAAAACTAGCTCTTCCTTGGCATGACCATTGGCAAACTTATGGGCTGGTAAAATGGATATAACTGATCCTGAATCTATTAGAAATTGGATTGCCGTCTTTCTGTCTGATATATGAAGGCGGAGCTCAGAGCAGACAGAATTTACTTCACCGTCATAACAAGCTCCAATTAATGACGGTGAAGTAAGTTTTCCGACTCGCTTAGAGATTTCAGCAGGCATGGCTCTTCACATTTAGTGGCTTTCTCACCGTATCTGTAGTGATAGTAACACACTGATCCACGAGAAGGTGTCCTGGACCTATGTCGAGAACCACTTCTAGAACTTGACTGATTGAGTTGTTCACTTCTTGATCTAAACTGGTTGAGTTGTGATTCTTGTTGATCATTCTTCAGTCTTTCAGTGTTTAACATTGCCCTTAGTTCCTTAATTTCCTGGACGCATGACATAAGCAGAGTTTCGTGGCGGTCCAGTCTCTGTTCTACTGAAGACTTGTGTGTTGTGGACATCACATGTGATGTGGGGCTACAGTGATCGACCAAAATATCGGCAACTTCCGCCAGGGCTTCCGGACCAAGATGACGAGAAACTATCAATTGTGGCCGAATATGGTGTGGCAGGCGTTCTGACCACAATTTAATTATGATGTCTTCACTGACCTCTCCCTTAGCCAAATTCATCATTTCTCGTAGGAGCTGTGATGGTTTCTTCTCTCCTAGAGTTAAGTTTTTTAATAGCTTGTCGATTTGCTTACCTCTAGATTCAGACATTCTGCTTAATATAGTGTTTTTGATATATTCGTATTTGCCTGTCATTGGTGGATTACGGAGGACATCCTGGATGAGGCGCAGTGTCTCGAAGTCTAGGGCTTTGAGTACTGCTGTGTACTTAGTATCGTCACTCCTGATCCTAGCAGACTGAAACTCGTGTTCAATAACTAAAAACCATAAATCTGGAGAGTCTCCATTGAATGGAGTGAGACGGTGATTATTAAATGCTGCTATGTTGAATTGGTCAGCATAACTGTCATGTTCATGCTCAGAAATACGAGGATTGCTAGTGTTAAAGATCGCCTCGTGATCCAGATCGATCAGAGATCTGTTGAGCGCTGTTTCGTCATTGATGGACGTAGATCGAGTCGACATGTTGATAAATATTGGTATAATTTACCTTTATTAATTTACTTGTATTTGACAAGCGTTTTCCTTTCTCCGTCCGACGTCACCAATTATGGGAACTAAGACGTTGAGAATATCTGTTGTTTACCGATTTCACCTGCACGTTCGGAGTCACCAATTATGGCGCTAGTGGGCCATATATTATTTATTAATTAATTCTTGAATGAAATCGCAATAATTTTATGTCAACTCGATAATGAGTGTTTATTAATGTCTCAATTGATAAAGATGTTGATATTACATTAAATCAAATCTAAATTTCGATCACGAGAAAATGCTCGTTGGCAAAAAACTCGATACAATATTTTTTCGATCGTTTTTAAAAAGCGCGACAATAATATTCGATCGTATCAAAACAATAATTCCTTATAGCTTGCTTGATTCCAGATCCGTATCAGCGTAGCCCAATATAATTTAATTTTGTCATCAATTGGCGTCATTCAGCTGACATCTGTCATATGGTGTTCATTCCGCCATATATATATATATGAATATGAATATATATATATATGAATATATATATATATATATATATATATGAATATGAATATGAATATGAAATCTATAAGTTACTATTAATAACTATAAGTAGATGTAAAAAATGCCGCCCCAAAATAAGTGCCGCCTGGGCGGACCGCTCCCCCCTAGATACGCCACTGCCTTGCATCAATTCTAATAACTGACCCAAATAATTATTAAATTGAAAGTTGATTAGTGTGGACGCTATTTCCTTGGCGTTTGCGGTTTTGAGCGCGAAGAGCTCGACCCACCGGGTAGCCGTATCTTCAATGATTAATACCCAGTGCTGTCCGTTTGGAGTTTTAGGAAGCGGCCCAAACAAGTCCACAGACATGACTTCAAACCTCTGTTTCATTACCGGAGTTCTCAGCAGTCCGGCTGGATTCTGGTTAGATGGTTTTTACTTTTGACATTGTGTGCATGTCTGGACGTATTTGGTGATTTGTTTTCTCATGCCGTCCCAGTAGTACCGAGAAGAGATTTGCTGGATGGTACGTTCTATTCCATAGTGTCCTGCTGTCGGATCGTCATGGTACCTCTTCAGGATCTCGCATTTTTGTTTCTCAGGTACAACCCATTTTGCCTCTTCGGAATCTATTTCCGGGGTGTAACGATAGAGAACCCCTTCGGAAATAACGTATCCGCGGTTTGTCCATTGTAGCGCTTCTTCTTCTGATTCGCTGTTTTCTAGGCAATCGATTATAGTTTTTAGAGAGTCATCTTCTAACTGACTTTCCCTTAACTGTTTTGCACCTTTAGTGTGTAAATCCACTTCTATTTGATTTATTTCTATTTGATTTACTTCTGTTTGATTTATTTCCGTTTGCTCTGGGACTAGTCGGGACAGTGCATCAGCTACGACGTTTTACCTTGCATGTATTTTATTACGAAATCATGCTCTTGTAGCTGTAATGCCCACCTCGCTAGTCGACCGCTTGGGGTTTGTAGTGACATTAGCCATCTCAGTGGTTGGTGATCCGACGTTATCATGACTTGTGATCCCTCTATATAGCCTCTGAATTTGTTCACTGCCCAAACTACGGCTAGAGCTTCCCTCTCTGTGGTAGAGTAATTGATTTCCGCTTTGGTCAGGAGCCGGCTTGCGTACTCGACCGGATGTTCTTCCTGACCCTCCCCCTGAAGTAGAACTGCCCCTATCGCATAGCCGCTGGCGTCTGTTCTCAAAATAAAAGGGGTACCGTGTTCTGCCTGTTTCAGGACAGGTGCTGTGGTTAATAACTTCTTTAATTTTCCGAGGGCTTCCGCTTGTCCCGTTTCCCATTTCCATACGGCTGTTTTCTTCGTTAGGGATGACAGGGGACGAGCTACGTCCGCGAATGACGGGATAAACCTCCGGAACCAGGAACATGTTTGTAAAAACGACAGTAATTGCTTCACATTCTTCGGCAGTGGTATAGCAATTATGGCTGCAATTTTCTCTGGATCGGTCTGGATACCTCCAGGTTGTAAAATATGTCCGAGATACTTAACGCTGGGACGACAGAATTAGCACTTGTCTTGGTTCATTTGTAAGTTGAAAGTACTCATTCTTGAAAATTGCACTTGCTTTAGATCATCTGTGTTTTTCTAAGGTCGGCGATAATATTATTAGGTCGTTCAGATATGCAAATATTTGCATGTCCTTGAGCCCTGCTCTTAATCGATCCATTAGTCGTTGGAACGTTGCGGGTACATTCCGGAGACCGAACGCCATTCTCTTGAACCGAAATATGCCGAAAGGCGTAGAAAATGCCGTTTTTGAACGAACCTCTTCGGTTACTTGGACTTGCCAATATCCTGATCGTAAGTTCAGTGTCGACATGTATTTTGTCTGCTTTGCCGCGTGTAGTAGGTCGTTTATTCTGGGTAGTGGGTATGCATCTGGTATTGTTATCGAGTTTAGTTTTCTGTAATCCACGCATACTCGCACTCCCCCTTGTTTCTTGGGTACCAGCACCACAGGTGCTGCCCACGGCGATTCGCACTCTGCTATTATGTCGTCTTCTATCATTTTTTTTATCTCGGCTCGCAGTAATTCCGTTTTATGCGGTGACATCCGATATGGCGGTGTACCTACGGGGAGGTGCGAGCCGGTATTTATGTGGTGCTTTATGATTTCACAAGGCTTGCCGGATTCTTTGAACAGTTTTTCGTGGTCCTTTAGTAATTGAACGAGACTCTTTTCTTGTTCTGCCTCTAGCGTCGTGGCTTCGATGGTGGTACACATAGGGTTGTAATACTCTCTCTCTCTAAATAATCGATGGAATTCGTTGTCCCATGCCTTCGATAGTTCCTCGTTACTAGAAGAGTTCCTCGACTGTATTTCTAGTTGCTTTTCGGGAACGAATTCGCGTCTGGGTTGACGGTCTGCGGCGAGACCCCACAAATCTTGAGAGAAGTCAAATTTCATTCCCGCAGCTTTGATGAGATCCACACCTATTAATGTTTGACTACTTGTCGCTGTCGGCATTACCAGGAACTGCATCGTCAGCCGCTTTTCCGCTACGTACCTCGACTGGGGTCACCAGAAGGTCGTCGTCGTAGGGCCGGCCATTTGCTAAAGTCACTCTAAACGGTGCAGGTCTGAATATGTGTCCATTATCTTTCAGATCTCTATACATCTGGTGGCTCAGCTGGCTTCGTCGGGCCCCTGTGTCCAGAAGCGCGTTAGTGGCACTCCCATTTATCAAGATTTGTATGACCGGCCGTGGCTGAGGTTTCGCAATCATGCACGCTGTTTTACGTATTTCAATGTCTGGTGCTGGGATTAATAACCCTCGGCCTGTGTCCTGTACTCTTTGGGTTGCCGCTTCCGCCTTCCTTTCATAGGTCCATCTTGTTTTTTTTTCTTCTCTTGAACATCTAATATACATATTTGAATGTCTTCCGTGTCCTTCGCTGGCTTCACGGGGTTACACACTGGACATATACTCCTAATTACGCCCGATTTCCCGCAACTATAACATCTGAGGAGGTTGCTTGCATTACGAGGCGGATTTTTCTGTGCTTTGGCCATCTTGCGGCATTCCGTTGCCATGTGACCTCTCCGATTGTAAAATGTACATTGATTAGAGTATGTCGAGTTGCTCTTCGGTTTCATAACTGATGCCTCGTGCATATTTTGTTCGACTTCACGAGCTTTCCGTTGTAATTCTTCGAAAGTCTCGAAGCTATCCCGAGGAATCCGTTCTCGGAATCTTATGTTTAATAATTCATAAATCATATCGATCTGTTGTTCCTCGGTGTGTATTGGAGGTGGTAGAGCTGCTAATAGGACATTTTTCTCACACACAAAAAGATCGGTCGCCGTGGTTTCGTCTTGATGCTTACCAAATATTTCCAAGTAAGTCTAGTATGGCGCCTTCTTCGGTGAGAATGCTTTTTGTAATAGTTCAAGCGCGTGTTTCCAGTCTTTTGCTTGCTCTTGTTCCCTTTCCACCATAGTGCAGCCGTATTTGTAAGAAGAAGCGGTAATCCTTTTAACGCATTTTTGTCGCTTATCCCTTCTATTTCCTTGTATGTTGCCACCCTTGTTAAGAAATGGTCCACTTGGGCTGGATCTCTGCTTCCATTGAATCGCGTATCGCAGTTAGCGAAGCTCCCACTCTTCTGTGGTTGTGTTGTCGGCTGTTGCACTGTATTTACCTGTACTACAGCGCTTAGGATACGCTGTAGCTGCTCTTCCGTCAGGCTCATCTTGCTACGTGGGCTTATTCTTCTTTTATTCAAATTAGACTCCGTCTTGCTTATCTTGGCCCCACGTTGGGCACCAATTATAAAGGGATATTTGTATTATAAAATAACTTAAACAGCTTTGGAGTAGTGTTCTTGTATTTAAATATATATATACAAATATTTACAAATTTTAGTAAGTTCTGACAAGAGGCAAGATTATTAAAGTCTTCTGTCGCTGGAAGGATCGTAGCCAAGCTTCTAGATTGAGCCAGTCACCAAACGTTTGAGTGTTTATTTCCGTGTATCTCAACGTACTATATCCATTTGGAACGTCGGTTCAGACTCTCTCAAGTTGCTTTAATAAGTGTTCCTACTGTGTGTACTAACTTATTGGCACGCTGAGAGCTGATCCGCAAAGAGACAGATTCTGGAACGGGGCTCTGGTTTTATACTCTGGAGATCCGTCGAAGCCCATCCCTCGTTGCTCTGGGGGTAGGTGATGGACATTCTCCCATCTCGTTCCATCTTTCCTGTTCGCGATGGTTTGTTCTTTTTCCTTATCTCGTCTTGGTCTTCGGCGGTCATGTCCTTTTCTGACCTGCGCTTATACTTGGACATGACCCCGTCGCGATGATGCAATTTGTGTTTGTGTGCTCATGCAATTTGTGTTTGCGTGCTCATGCAATATATCTCCTTTCTCTCATAACCGACGTGCTTGCCTGTTTCGCGCACGCAGTCGAACTACCCTCTCAGTGTGCCTCAATGCGTCTCGGTGCGCCTACAACTACTAGCGACACTGTGTCCTTAGCATGGGCCGCACTAGGGTGTTTTTAGCTAAATATTTATCAAGCTACAATTCTATTTTCTAGTTCTTTAAAACCACTAGGTGTTCTTTAAAACTTTCACCTGGAACACATTTTGATATACCTTGAATATGTTGAGATATACACACGTGGATTAGCGGAGCCTTTTTGACGTTTGTGACCTTGCTTATTATACGGTCCAACGAAAGAGAAAGAAAACTTTCTGAATTTTTCAAGAATGTAGGTGTACCAAAAGCTATTACTTCCTTTGCTTTTTTGGGGCTTATATCACAACAAATAACACATATCAAACGAACAATTATCTGACTACTTTCAGTAAACTGCCTCCTACTTCATCATTGTAGAAATGTGCTTTTTGATGTCATTCAAAAATTTGTTGTCTAGACCTTTTTACCCTATAGGCGGGGTAACTTAAAACGAGCACGTGGCAAAAAGGTTTAAAGCCTTATTATAATTTTAAAGTTATATTACAAAATATTTACATTTTTAACTAATGCTAAAAAACTACCAATGGAAGAAAATACTTTTATTATGGATTTTCAAAGATTACCGTTTTCAAATCAAGGTCATAGCTGGTTACACATCTTTTTTCCTCTACTTTTAAATATTGTTGTTAAACAATGCTTAACTTTACTGATTTTTGAAACATCGGTGGTCGACCTTTTTAACCCCGGACCTTCATATATTACTATATATTCTTCGATAAATTCTGGGAAATTATAACTAGTAAAATGTTATTCGACTAAAATAACTAAAATGTCTATTTGATCAATACCAAATTTAGGTTCTGAATTTAAATAACATAAATAAAAAATAATATAACCTAGAAAATGTTTTATAAAAACCAATGAGTATATTATATTATACAAATGAGATCTTTCAGAGCACTGTGTTTAAGAAAAATATGCCAAAAAGTGCATTTTCATATTAACATTTCAAAAAAGTTGATATTTTGAGTTTATAGTAACACTTGAGGCCCGTTTAATAACGTTTTTGTGTACAAATAAAACTACAAAAAAAACTACTAACTACAATTTAATCATTAAATAATATTCACGTAAGACAGTCATTTCTAATTGTAAGACATCCTATCAAACGTAATTGAACATCATCTGTCAAAAACGTTTCACATTTGCCACCGTCCATTGTTGTATTTAAATTACGCCTCTACAAAAATTTTCAAATTGAAAATGTAAAGATTCTACGCGATTTTGAAATAATATCTCACCTTTGCGACAATCTATTGATTAGCACGAACTTCTCAAGACTAAGACTGGCCAAATCGGCTTAGCCGTTTTCGAGTTTTACCGAATCATTTGATCGAGATATATGTACATTAGCATAATTTAAAGTACTTGTTTAGGATATTATAATTAACATATTAATAAAAATAATCATATATGTTTACAGTGAATATAATATATTTACAAAATAATTAAAAAATACAAATTTAATATTAATTGACCATATAAAACCTTCCGGCCGTCCTGCTAAAAATGACAGATTATTTAAATTTTCTGGTTTCATCTGTTGTGCCTTTCATTCAATATGAATATAGTATCAGCTTCGGAAAATAATCTTCCTGCTGGTACAGTCGTAGCTATAATGGTGGCATATTCTCGAAATTTATTATATAAATTGGAAACAATTTCCCTCATATCTTTCCATGATTCTATGGGGTTGCTTGCTAAGGGCGTGACTGGATTATTTAGATATAAATCTATTTCATCACGCCTTTTATTTTCTTTTTTTCTGGCGCTATTTTTGAAGTAAAACTTCTTTAGGCGCGACATGGGTGTAAAAACTTCTTTAGGCGCGACACGGGTGTAAATCCGTACAAATGCAACGAAAACGCCAACGTGAAGTTGAAAACTACGACGCTAGTAAGCAGCTATCGCAATTATTCGATCTAGTCTGCGAGCAAAACAAAAAATACTTCAAATGTCAAATCATATGTCAAAAACAAAACAAAATGTGTCGACTTTCACTTGAGTTTTGTATTTAGCTCGTAGTCTCTAAACATTTTTTGAAGTAAAACTTCTTTAGGCGCGACATGGGTTAGCAGTATAATTCGTGAGTTAATAAAAATGTCAGGATTGGAAGAATATTTTATCCCGTCCCCCGTGAATAATTGTAGTGCAAATGATCGCAAATAAATAATGAAACTAAGGAAAAATCTGCGCTGCGTAAGAAATGATAGCTTTGGCTATGTATGTTTTGTATGTGATCGACTTTGGCTTCAAAGTGACTTAGAAATATCAAATGATGCTCAAAAACAAATTCTTAATAATGTTTTTTGAATATTGATTCAAATAATCAGGTTGGATGTCAAACTTGTCGAAAGATATTAAATTCGGGTAAAATTCCCACTTTGTGTAAGTTTAACGGGTTTGTATTTTCACCTATACCAAATTATCTACCTAAACTAGATACTGTATCTGAAAGGTTAATTTCACCTAGGTTGTATTTCATGCAAATTAGACGATTGCGACATGCAAATAATATAGTAAGAGTATATATAAATAATATAGTAGAGTAAATAATATTAAAGTTTTCTTGAGTTTTTAATTAATTTTATATTTTTCACTAAATATTCTATAGTAAAATGCTCTGTAGCGTCTGTATAAAATTGATGTAATATCTGAAACATAATAATTTTATAAAAAAAACAGCAATAACAAGGAAGAAAAAATGTAATTTATTTGCATATATTAACTACTTTAAGGTTTACAATTGGCGGGATGGTACTTATCATAAAAACAAGAGAAACATAAAAATAAATTGCAATGAGCACATTTCACAAATGCTGTAATATTACATAAACATTTTTCACTATCGACGGTTGCCGGGAAACATATTTGATTCACATTAAAAAATGATTAAAAAAAAAGGTAAAATGACGAAGGAACTTCTTTCATATTTTATTGATAATGTTCTTAAGCCATATGTTAAAAGGGAGAAATTTTTATTAATATTAGATTCTTGGGGTGGTCATCTCACTTTCAATAATAATTTTACAAACAAAGTAGGGCAACGAACCAGTACAGTAGAAATATTATCACCCCATTGCACACCATACTGCCAGCCTTGTGACGTTTATTTCTACAGGCAAGTGAAGTTATTTATGAAGAAAATTCAAAATTGTTACCAAATTAGGCAATTAGAAAGAGAATTAAATAGAACGGAAGATGCCTTGAGGATACATTCTCTAATTCATAATCTGCGCATATTTTTTACTGGCATCAATTTTGTACAGACGCTACAGAGTATTTTACTATAGAATATTTAGCGAAAAATATAAATTTTGTTAAATACTCAAGAAAACTTTAATATTATTTACTCATGCATATATAAATTTGAATTAAAAATAATAAAAAAAAATATCATGAGTGGGATTCGATCCTCCGACGATACGCATACGCAAAAATGAGAGTGCAGTAACTTTACCACTAGGCTACAACTAAACTGATAAGAATGCACGTTACAAGCTATGTATAGCGCGCGCTGTTAAAATGCAAACTTTAATTAATTTTTATAATTAAACCGCTTTTCATAGGCCTCTAATATTTTACCAGGGTCAGTTTGGGCATAAAATCTACCATTGTGCCAAATTTCATCAAAATCCGAGACGAGCAATGCGCGGGTTCTCCTTTTTAGAGCTCCTCGTCTTTGCACTGATGCTATTTTGCGCCAAGCAGGACTCGTTGTTTTCGGGTTCGTGGTCCCAAGCAGTTAGCCATAATCCTTGACAAGTTGGATACCGTCTTGCTAGCTTTTATGCATGCACTATCGAGATGTTCACGAAAGGATAGCTTCTCATCTATCATTACTCCCAGGTGGCGCAAGGCCCTTGTCGACGTCAAAGTTGTCTCTCCTATGTCTACAGTGAATGGTTTTGGAAACCATTTTTGTCGGGTCAAGACAACCATCTCCGTTTTCTGTTTGGCGAGTTTTAGGTGGTGTTTCTCTATGGTATCGACGGTAAATAATGCTCCCTGCGATCCGACACGTTTGAATGTTGAACGACTACTGTAGTTCGGCAGCCAAAGAAAGGTCCCGATATAAAAATATTTTAACTTTTAATTTTTTGATGGTGCTCCTTTACTTGGCTATCAATGATTCAATTATAGAATTATGCAAAAAGGGATAAAACATTCTTTCTATTTTGAAAAAAAAAACTATGTGAACCTGCACTAAATAAATATAAATAAATAAGCTGGATCTATAAAAATAAAATCGTCAAGTGCTCAAGGATCGTTTAAATTTTAAATCATTAGATAATAATCCAATTGTTTCAATTTCAGCCGCTGATACAATGACGGGACCCATTCGCATCACTGATTGTAATTTGTGCGACATATGGAGCTAATTTAAAAAAAAAATCTGGCATGTGGTAACACGAATTCCACCTTGTTTTTACAACTAATATGAGCTTTAATGGCTCATGTGAACTTTCACATTGAGCCTTTTCAAGCTTATGTGAAGCTACCACACATTTTGTTAAATATTCGACTAAGTTTCTTACTTTTTTAATAAAATTTATGACATCAGAGTCAGCAAGTGCCTTATCTGCAATTAAATATAGTATGTGCAAAACAAGATTGGTGTTTTTCAGTTACTCTCTGTTCATTAAAAAAAATACGCACAGCACACATATCATATTACTGCCGTTGCGGGGATAATAGCTGTTACTTCATTTATGTCTAGTCCCCAATCCTGTATTACAGATTTTAGTTTATCCTGTATATACTCTGCTGTATGCCTCTCCGATAAATTCATTGTTTCTAAATTAGACGATGCTAAAAATTTATTATTCAAATAATGAATAGTTATTCCAAGGTAACTCGTCATATTTAAAGTGTCGGTCCATATGTCGCACGTTAAACTAAAAAAAGGTTTAACTTTAAGGTCGATGACTAATTAATTTTTTAACGAATGATATTTATCATTCCTTAGTTTTTTTAAAATGAATATCAGAAGGTATTTTGTAATTGTTTTCCAAAGTTTTAATTAATATAATAAATCCTTTACCATTTACCGTATGAAAGGATTTGTGGTCCACACAAATGTAATTCAGTATTTTCTATGTCTATCGCCACCGTGTTGAACCGATGTGCGCGCTTCAAAAGCACGCATAATTGGATTAACCAGCTTTTCTTCCGGCACATCGACATATTTCTGCCTTTTTACTGGTACTTCATTTCTAAAACAATATTTTTAAATTAGCAATAAATAATGTTTTCATGAGAAATAATTTATAATTTTTAATTTGTCACATCCAAACTAATTTTTTTTTTCAATAAAATAAACTTAAAATATAGCCACTATGATTTTTAGATAAATACAGCGTTTCTGATACAAATAATCTAGGAGAGGATTCGATGATCTTATATGAAGTATTTGGATGGCGACTTCTCAAGTGTTTGATTAAGTTTGTAGTATTACCACATGTTTGTAGTATTATCACATAGCACTGTTACTCATTTTTATTTATACACAAATAAAAATTTGAAAGGTTTAAATTAAATTAATCAAAATAATTTAACAACTTGCAATAACGATTGGAATAAACGACTAAACTATGAGAATTCTCTAAAAGGAAAACACATAAAGTTAACTACTTGACTGATGAACTAAGAATGATTTGTCTTGAAAATATTTTCATATTCATACAGAAAGCGTCAGCTGAAATCCGATTTCTAAAATATGTTCGTAATGTGCACAAACTGAAGCCGAAACATATTAAGATTCACGTACCATAAACAAAATATTGTTCTTCTATTTCTGACACTTCTTTGAACAGTTATGACCACCTAGAGAGACTATTGCATTGCATTTGGCATATGTGGTAAGTCGCTGAGTGGTGTTCATAGATTATGCTGTCGATACTTTTTGAAGATTATCGACGAAAAAAATCGATATTATCGAGATAAAAAAATCGATAGTAAAAGTACTCACTATCGACAGCATAGTATCGATCTTTCGTTTTAACACTAATGGCAAGAGGCCTAGATAAATAAGCATACTCAGGAGGTCTTGAAACATAAAGATATTTAAAAAGTTTCATTTTTAATTTTTGAACTTACTGTATAGTTCAGTCATTTAGTAGTTTTACCTTAAGAGTTTTCCGGATGTTTTGAAAATTGGTGATTTTATAGATTTTGATGTGATCTTTACGAATTTCAACTTTGCGACCTCGAATTTTTGCCGCTGCCGGCGCTATGTTGGAAAAATTGCGTAAAAAATCAGTTTTTCAACGATATCTCTTTTCTGACTTATGTTACATTAAAATAACTGTATACAAAATTAAACTAGACAAAATTTTCTATAATTTATTCAATAACGTTTTTTTTTTTGTAATATCAATAGTTTTAGCGTACGTGCGCCACAAAGTTTTTGCTGCTTGCGCCACCATCGCATATTTGGCCGCTCTTTGCACTTGAACGCAATCTCTCTAATAAATAAACAATTTCAATGTTGAATTAAGCTTTTCTGCTCAGATCTGGCCTGGAAATAACGTAAATTAATTATTTTTGTTTTTCATTTTTATTTTTGCTGACAATTAAACATTTTAAATCATTGGATATGTAATTTAATGCAATATTTAAATTGTTTGTAAGAATAGTTTTATACTAAATTAAACTAGATTTTTTTTTTATTTATTTAATTAACTTTTTACCTCTAGTTTGATGTTCTCGATGTCGTCTCGTCATATGTTATTATTAATCGTCTTCAGGGACGATCTAAACGTCAGAGGTTGCACTTTCTTCGATATTATCCGCGATTATCGTCATTGCAAAGTTGTTCTAAAATGCTATCGGCGTCTTCCTCTTCATCACTATCTTGTGATGGAACTTGTGCATTACTATAGGTTCCACTACAATTTGTGCAGAATGGAGCACTTCAATCCTGCTTTTCTGCATCCACAGGCTTTCTGACATCCCTTTTTGCATTTGCAAGAAATCAGTTTCAACGACGTGTCCGGAGCTGGGGGCTCGAGTGAGGTCTCAGGTATCAGGCCATTTTTGCTTCTTTTCCATTCCCATTGTTCCGCATTTACCTCATTCCCATACCACTGCTAAATTTGGTGATATGTTCGGAATGAATGTTGTCGTGCTGCTGCCTGCGTTAGTGGTAGTGATTTAATTTTGTATGCCGATTTTGTAAAGCACGCATATCTAAAGACGTTTAACGATTTATTTTTTATTTTCTCATCACTACAACCGCACAATTGAAGAAGGAAGCGTTTTGCAGCTGTGGCAATGATCTCTGGATTAGCTTTTGGATTTTTACATAGTGTATTTATATATTTTATTTTACCTTGATTAAAAATTGCTGAAGTTGTATCGCAGCCACTGAAGGCATGCAAAAACAATATATGATCTGCGGCTGTTTTATCTATTAGGCTACTTGTAGAATATAATTGTTGCAAAATTTTTCCTCTTCCCGGTTTTAGTAAATATATATTTGAACGCGTTGATAGAGCCGTCAACAGGATAAGAAGATCAACATCTTCGCCAAGAACTATTACAGAATCAAACATAGTGGAAATGTTAATTGCAGTATTAATTATTACCGTATCCGCATCTTCGGTGGCTTGTTTGATCATAAGGTTTGCAGCTTCAAATTTTAATTTTAACATTTCAATGAGACGTTTCTTGCTTAAATCGTTGGCCAGAAATTTATTTTGTGGCACAGCTGGGACCATTGTTTCATCAAAAATTATGTCTACTGAAGCAGTTTTTGTTGATCGCCGGAATCGCTTTGCATATTTGGTACTACGATGTGTTACATCTTCCGTATTTTCGTCAAATACAAGAAAGGCAATGGATGTGTAATTTCATCAAACGTTATTAAAAGTTATTGCAGATGGATGAAAACGAATCACCGCGATACCAAATAACTCGGAGCAATAGGTATCCACCATCGATGACATATATCGTGTCTCCATAATTTATGTCTTCAGAAACTTTATGCCTTATACATAGAAGATTTAGCGCATTTGCGCATACCTTCCTCATTGAAGAGAGAAAAAGGAAAAGGTGCATGTTTGTATGATAGAAATTGTTCAAGTTTTCTTTCAGATGTTTTTGCAATGTACATACTTTGGAAAATTAATAGTGGATTAATCGGGACAATGACATCTTTCATCCGAATACCTGCATTAATTACAGCAAGTGCTTTTACTCTGTCATTTCTTTTGAATTTTACTGTATTGAAATCGGCGCCAATGATCTTTAAAATGCTAGCAGTGCTTTTACTCTGTCATTTCTTTTGAATTTTACTGTATTGAAATCGGCGCCAATAATCTTAAAAATGCTAGCAGTACCAATTTCATGAGACATATGACAGTTTATTTCTTCATCTCCTATCATTCTAGTGCTTATTGACATGACGTCTAGAATACGTCTGTAAAAGGTGAATGTTGGTACAACCAGTCCGTCAATTTGTTTACGTCGTCATTGTCACGTTTAATCCGCGAGTTTCTCATTTCAACATTCTGCTCCGAACTGGAAAAAGCTTTATTGCAAAACTTCTCAACTTCTTCGAAAACATTGTACAGAAAAACTATTCCTAAAGTCCACTTGGGGAGCCCACTTTCCTTTACTTCTCGTCCATAAGTAAGGCCACCAAGGCATGTCATCGTCTTCATCAACGATTGCTCAATCGTCATATCTGACCAAGTACCACACCAAAATTTATCAGAGCGCCTAATTGTAAAGTATCCTTTAGTAGTGAAAAGTTCGTATTCCTTAGCTGTTATTCCTTCGTTCAAATTTATCATATCTTGCAAATATAGGTGACAGGATTTTGAATATAAGAAATGGCCACTGGCATGAAAACAAGGCATCAGTTTTTGTACAGTATCAAGATGTAATTTACAATTTCCCATCCTTTCCGCCTCAATAAAGTGATTTACGAGAGTAACCATTCTAAAATATTGTACCCATAATTTCGCACTAGCACCACGTTTTTCAAATTTAGCTAATTGATTCTCAAATTTTTCAGCGAGTTCTTTGTAGCATTCTTCTTGGTTTGCCACGATTACCAAACTCTTTCTAATTCCACACTGAGATCGGGTGTCAAATCTATTGATTTAGCACAAATTTAGGAATTGTAAGATGAGTCAATATAAATATATTATACTTATATTTATATTTATATTTATATTTATATTTATATCTTACCGCCCGCGAATAAGCTTGTCCTGTCATTTTTTTCCATTGAATTCAACGCGTAAATGGTTTATTTTTTAAGTTTACATCATCTTTCATTATGTTCCGATTCATTATGCTTCCATTCATTATGTATCCGATCGATCTCATTATATCCGAATGACATTAATAAATGGATCCACCGACTCTTAAAACAATATTACTTAATTTGGAGTCCTCATCATACGGGGAAACGATATCTCGCGCTTTGAATTACAGGGGCTGGTCAAACGTTATAATGCAAGAATGCTGCTGTAATGACTCACGTTTTTTCGAAGCAGATAAGAGAGCAGTCAATATTGTATTATAATCACTTGACGGAGCATTAATAAAAGGCAAGCATGCGACAAATGATTTTTGAAATGGGGGTTTTGCTGTTGCTTGTTCCATGAATTCACACCAGCTTGGTATGTTAGGCAAGCCAGCCCATTTTCCATATAACCACAATAAATCCGAATTGGACGGTATGTTTGTTTCCGAAACTGCATGAATGCAATCGAGGTTCTGAATTTTTATTGTTTTCAAACCAGTATTATTTCTCTTCTCAAATATTTTCAATGCAATATTTCCAAAACTACCTCCAACTTTAGGAGATGGAATTTTATTTAACCGTTGAATATTTTGATCTGAAGCAATAGCATCTCTAGGTGTTATCAGCGTTGTCAAAAAGAAATTGGGAAAATGCATTATTATCGATATCCAACGGCGAGCGCACTATTGCTGATGCTTCAAATTACATTGCTTCTGTATACGAAGAGCAAAATCGAAGAGATGATAGTATATCTATTAATCGCCGAGATCCATACTTTTGAAACAAAAATACGGCTATTCCGACCTGTAATGACGATGCGGAAGATTTTGGCCTTGATGCGGTCATTATGGAATGGGCGAAAGCAATGCTTTTTCCTTCAAGAACTTTTATTTTTTAAGATTACATCATCCAGGAAAACACATAAAGATTCAGGTATATCTGATTCAAACCCTTCAAAAAAAATTCAAATCCCTTCAAAAGGACGAGAGTGTTATTCTCGCTCGAAATCTTTCTGTTGCCGACTATCGCTTTCACTATTATTGCAAACGTAGGTGCAAAAATATAGTGTTTGCGTGAAACGTGAAATTTATTAGTTTCAACGTTAAATTCAAACGTTACTTGATAACTAAATATGTACGAGAACAAGAAGTAATAAAAAATATTAAATTCAATATAAAATATTGATATTCATAATATAAAAGTATGCTGCGAATCGATTAGAATATTTTCAAAATGAATTGTATCAAAATATTTATACATATTTATTTATTTATGTATTATCCATTTAACTTTATACATTTTTATTTTTACATTTTTTTATGTTTGCAAATCTGTAAATGTAAAATCACTTTTTTTTTGCGAGCTACTTTCAAGGGCTGTGTTCGGCCACCTCCGCGGTCGCTGACGCTCGACAACCATTGCCCGACTTTTTCAGGTAAATACTTTAAATCCTTATTATTTGAAAAATGTTCTGATACAGCACCTATAACATTGTAAGATTATATCTATTTAATTATTGTATTCACAATTTTCTTACCATGCAAACCTGCATATATATTTGTTTAACCAAACATTTTTGCAAGTACCGTTTAGCATTCTTCCGGTCTCTGAAAATAAAATTTCCACGTCTTTTGTGACTACAGTGGTCATATTAATTTTGATAGCTGCCATTAAATTGATTTCATTCTCAATCTTGCTTTTGAACATTGATACCTTAAATGCAAATTATAATTTAATTTTGTTACAAACTAGTTAAATATTGAAATGAAAAAAATATAAGTTACCAAAGTTATTTTATACATGTGCTCTTTGATAATATTTTCAAATGCTAGAAATTCTTCATATGATTTTATTGGTATCCTATCATTCAACAAAATTTGTGGTTCATCGAGCTCTTTTCTAGTCGTGTCATATTTCTTATTTAGAATTAGACTTGGTCCAACTTTTCAGCTATATATTTTTCTAATTTATCTACAAATATGTGAATTTACAGCAATATGAATAGAATTGTTAAGCAATATTTTTAATTTACCTGTATTATCAGTTATATCCGACGAATTCGTAGTATTCGGAATATATATGTAATGTAATATAATTATATGTATATGTATTTACAAATTTATTAAATAATAATACTCGATTATAGTTTTTGAATATAGCTCTCATCAAATTTTTCAACTACATTGTTGGAAACACTAATTTCGTCATCGGCACACTCTACTCTCAGAGTTGAACAATATTTGCGTACTCGACAGCATCCTTGTTTTAGATCATCTTTTAGAAATATATTTAAATTACTATACATCACAATAAAAGTAGTAGTCACAATAAAAACAAATATTTAAAAAAATAATTAAATACTTACTTGCGTAACCCACAATGATAATTGGATAGTGTTTCCAATTTTTGGATGGTCTTTTTAAATTCTCGAGCCATTTACGCATTTTCTTGTATTCGAATGGTTTAGGAAAATATGTAAAATCTTGACTTTCTTCGTGAAATAACCACGACGCTGGTACAAGGTCTACCATATTTTTTTCTCGTTCATCCACAAATTGTACAATAGTGTAAATTTTATTGCAATCCATTTTAGATAATAATTGGTAATAAAGAAAATAAATAATAGCATTAACCAAAACACAATTTAAAATATAAAATGATTTATTAGCTGGATGGGTCTGCTTGAAATACAACATGGAACAAATCGTACATAGTAACACAACAAAAACTAATCGCATAGTAGCATAGCATACTTTACTCTGTATTCCAAAGATGAGGCCCGCGCGAAATTTGAATAGACATATACATTTGTCCATATTCCCGGGCGATGCAAAGCATCCGAAATTTTACATTATTAACATTAACATTTATAAAAATTGTAACTTAACCTAAAATACATAAATCAATAATATAATCGTAATCTCAATTTGATACACATATTTTCGAAAAGTGGACTGTATAAAAATAATAATAGTAATCAATAATAATTCATTTTAAGTTATATATCATAATGGAGTAAGATCTGTTCTAACATTCTAAAAAAATACATTATTTAAATTTAACTTATGAAGATATGGAATTTCATATATTTATTCTATCGGAAGAGTTACAATTTTAGTGATTGGACTTTTATGTCTACAATTTTAGCAAGTTGCCAGTGCAATGGTGGTGCGTTGTCTTCCTTATTTAATACTACACTATCAGTTTTTAAATTTGAACAACTGTTTGACTATTTATGTCGGGTCTGTAATTGATTTAAATATTGATTTGACCATGTTTTCTAAAATTGATCACTCATTGTTGTAATCTGTTTAGAATTTTTTAATTTATTTGTATTGAATTTTGTATTGTATGGTTCTGGTTCATTATATCACCTATTAAAAAATGACTGGGTGATAAATATGACGCATTTGTGCTGTCATCGGACATACTTAATAAAGGACGTGAATTCAGTACTGCCTCGACCTGTGTAACATATTCCTCGTAAGTTGAACAATGCGACCCAATCGCTCTACGCAAATGTGATTTCATTATTTTCATCTACCCCTCCCATAAACCGCCAAAGTGTGGAGCATACATAGGTGTAAACTGCCAAGTAATACCTAACTGTGTAACGGCCGAAATTAAACGTCGCTTATTTTCATCTGCTTTAAAAAATTTAAATAACTCAGCTAATTCCTTATTAGCACCTACAAAATTTTTGCTATTATCGCTATGAATGATCGAACACCTACCGCGAACTGTCTTTGTGGACATGCACACAAATAAGACAATGTACGCTTTAATTTGAGGAGTCTTACGTTGCCGACTTGCTCGCAGCATAACTGGACCTGCATAATCTACCCCTATAGCTAAAAACGGACGTTTCACATTAACACGATCGACTGGTAAACTGCCCATAAGTTGTTCTGCAGCCGCCGCCTTAAATCTAACGCACGTTAGTTTTTTAATTGTATTGCGCCCATCAATCGGCCAATATTTTTTTCTCACAACTGAAAGTGTGGTTTGAGTGCAGGCGTGCAGAAGCCTTTCGTGTTCTCCGCGTAAAAATAATTCTGTAACATAATGAGACTTGAGAAGTATTATATGATGCTTCTGTTCATACGATTTGTTAGCATACTCGAGTCTTCCTCCAACTCTCAGCAATCCTTTACCATCAATAAAAGATTTCAATGGTTTAGAATATAAGTTCTGATCAGTTATAGCAATGTTATTATTTGCAAAACCATCGATAATACTTCCGAAGCTCTCTTGTTGTACGCGTAAAATAATATATTTTGAAGAATTATGAATTTTATTCATAGTTAAATATTTTAAATATTCTCTATTGGACTTGTAATTTGACAACCATCTTAAAATAAAGGCAACTTCTCTAACTAGATTGGCAAAATTGGAAAAACGCGTAAACTAAAATTATTTTTGTTAGAAATAGTAAAAACTCTAATATCTGGTATAGTTTCAGTATTTTCTATTAATTTGTTTGGCCAACAGTTAGAATTTAGAGTTAAGGGGGTCTTCCTATGTGACGGCCTGTTTTTTAGGGATATTTTAGGATTTTTTTTCTACGATCAGTAAATATTTAGAGCTTCAAGTTTTTTATCATTTATTAACACATTTGGACAGTATAAATATAAAATTTCAGCTAAAAATATTCAGTCAAACTAGAGTTACAGCGCTCTGAACACCCCAGCCTCGAAAAAAAGAGCTCCCACTTTCTCCACGATTCCGGCTGATCGGCTTATCTGAAAAAAAAATAAACTGCGTTTTAATTTGTAGGCTTAAAAGCACGGAATGACCTATAAACAAATGAATATAAAAAAATTGGATTTTTGATAGACATTTGAAATAAAAGTTACAAATTAGGCGTTTTTGTTGTTTTTTGCTATAAAAAATCGAAGTTTTGAAAATTTTCGATTGATAATAGTTCATTCCATGCGTTTAAATATATTGAGTGTGCCCTGTAAATTTCAAGTAATTCGGTCTAGCCGTTTCTGAGATACAATGGAGGAAAGTTTGAAAAACACAGTTTTGAGAAAAAAGCGTTTAAAGTTTCAAGTCCGTTAAAAACTATTAAAATATCAACTTACTCTCAATCGGCGATGCCTGGTCCATAGAGCATTCCTTTCTCTTCCTCGTGAAACTCTTTTGAAGCTCTTGAGTCAATCCTGGCTTGTTTAACGACATCACTTCCGCGCCGCTCAGAACGAAAGATTCGCTTTTCATCCCGTTTCTCAACATACGCTTGGGATTCACGATCAACAGGGCATCCCATAATCGACATAACTTTCAAAATACCTTGAAAACCTTCATTAAAGATAATAACTGCTAAGTAAGCAATTTCAACAATTTTGGGACCAGAATGAAGATGTTTAGGAGCGAAAGTCCAAATCAAAGAATTCAAAGATTCGTTATTGTTTTGGGTCTCTTCTCCTAAACAAACTTTGTATAAACGGATATATGAATAAAAGGGAGGCCGGGTATAAAGCCGACGGTACACAATAGACCCGGACTTTTTTTTTTTTTTTATTATTATTTCCATCTAAATTACAACTGCCTGAGAAGGCATTCAGTAATTGTTGTGATTAGTTATTAAATAAGTTTTTAAAATACTACCCATTGGTAGTATTTTAAGTTAGTATAATTAATATAAATATGTGACAATAATTGCAAGCAGATAATAAATACAAATATGTGAGAATAATTACAAGCACTATACTAAATATATAACTATGCTAAGTCTAGTGGATCTAATCTTCTTAGTTTCTTGACAGTGTTCACAGAAAGTAGGTCCTTTGCTAGTTCATTTGGATGGTTCTCCAATCTTGACTTATATTTCGCAGCAAATCTGCTAATTTCTTCCGCTATTGTTTGTATGTTGCAGTCCTGATGAACGAGCCAATTAGGTACATACCTGGGAGCCTCCAGTATTTTTTTAAGGATCTTGTTTTGAGCTCTCTGTAGAATGTTTATATTAGATCGACTGGCACTACCCCAGAGTGAAATGCCGTAAGTCCAGATTGGTTTTAAGACGACTTTGTATACTAGAAGCTTGTTGTAGGTGGATAGTTTGGACTTCGGACCCAACAGCCAGTTGCACAAGTTGCTCAATGGCAGAATTGATGTAACCATCTTAATTGTGTCATTATTTTTGACCAGAGATGTTATTTCTGGTTACAGATCTAAAGTTCTAAATGAACAAAAGCAATAAAGATAAACCACAACACCCAAAAAATGGTCACAGTTTGATCAAAGCTGTATGTTTTACTTAAATTTTACACAAATAAAATTGCATAAGATAGATATTTTTGTTTATAATCACAATCAAATATATCCCCAATTCAGAAACTTAGATATATATATATATATATATATATATATATATATATATATATATATAGAAAATATAATAGATATAACAAATAAAAAAAGAAACATTTTTTTGTATTGTTAAATAATTTAGTAAAGTTAACCAAAATACGACATGCATAAGCTTAAAAAAATGATGTATATGCAATTTTGAACTTATTGGATTGGGTTATTTATTAAATTGAATTATATAATTTCATCTGCCAAATATATACTGTTATATATTATCTTATATTATTTTAATTTCTGGCACATCTCAGCTGCTTTTCGACAATAAAGATGTAGTCATTGGATTGCGTTATTTATTAAACTAATTTATATAATTTCATCTGCCATTATATACTGTTATATATTATCTTATATTATTTTAATTTCTGGCACATCTTAGCTGCTTTTCGACAATAAAGATGTAGACATTGGATTGAGTTATTTAATACACTGAATTATATAATTTCATCTGCCAAATATATACTGTTATATATTATTCCCATTGTTCCGCATTTACCTCATTCCCATACCACTGCTAAATTTGGTGATATGTTCGGAATGAATGTTGTCGTGCTGCTGCCTGCGTTAGTGGTAGTGATTTAATTTTGTATGCCGATTTTGTAAAGCACGCATATCTAAAGACGTTTAACGATTTATTTTTTATTTTCTCATCACTACAACCGCACAATTGAAGAAGGAAGCGTTTTGCAGCTGTGGCAATGATCTCTGGATTAGCTTTTGGATTTTTACATAGTGTATTTATATATTTTATTTTACCTTGATTAAAAATTGCTGAAGTTGTATCGCAGCCACTGAAGGCATGCAAAAACAATATATGATCTGCGGCTGTTTTATCTATTAGGCTACTTGTAGAATATAATTGTTGCAAAATTTTTCCTCTTCCCGGTTTTAGTAAATATATATTTGAACGCGTTGATAGAGCCGTCAACAGGATAAGAAGATCAACATCTTCGCCAAGAACTATTACAGAATCAAACATAGTGGAAATGTTAATTGCAGTATTAATTATTACCGTATCCGCATCTTCGGTGGCTTGTTTGATCATAAGGTTTGCAGCTTCAAATTTTAATTTTAACATTTCAATGAGACGTTTCTTGCTTAAATCGTTGGCCAGAAATTTATTTTGTGGCACAGCTGGGATCATTGTTTCATCAAAAATTATGTCTACTGAAGCAGTTTTTGTTGATCGCCGGAATCGCTTTGCATATTTGGTACTACGATGTGTTACATCTTCCGTATTTTCGTCAAATACAAGAAAGGCAATGGATGTGTAATTTGATCAAACGTTATTAAAAGTTATTGCAGATGGATGAAAACGAATCACCGCGATACCAAATAACTCGGAGCAATAGGTATCCACCATCGATGACATATATCGTGTCTCCATAATTTATGTCTTCAGAAACTTTATGCCTTATACATAGAAGATTTAGCGCATTTGCGCATACCTTCCTCATTGAAGAGAGAAAAAGGAAAAGGTGCATGTTTGTATGATAGAAATTGTTCAAGTTTTCTTTCAGATGTTTTTGCAATGTACATACTTTGGAAAATTAATAGTGGATTAATCGGGACAATGACATCTTTCATCCGAATACCTGCATTAATTACAGCAAGTGCTTTTACTCTGTCATTTCTTTTGAATTTTACTGTATTGAAATCGGCGCCAATGATCTTTAAAATGCTAGCAGTGCTTTTACTCTGTCATTTATTTTGAATTTTACTGTATTGAAATCGGCGCCAATAATCTTAAAAATGCTAGCAGTACCAATTTCATGAGACATATGACAGTTTATTTCTTCATCTCCTATCATTCTAGTGCTTATTGACATGACGTCTAGAATACGTCTGTAAAAGGTGAATGTTGGTACAACCAGTCCGTCAATTTGTTTACGTCGTCATTGTCACGTTTAATCCGCGAGTTTCTCATTTCAACATCCTGCTCCGAACTGGAAAAAGCTTTATTGCAAAACTTCTCAACTTCTTCGAAAACATTGTACAGAAAAACTATTCCTAAAGTCCACTTGGGGAGCCCACTTTCCTTTACTTCTCGTCCATAAGTAAGGCCACCAAGGCATGTCATCGTCTTCATCAACGATTGCTCAATCGTCATATCTGACCAAGTACCACACCAAAATTTATCAGAGCGCCTAATTGTAAAGAATCCTTTAGTAGTGAAAAGTTCGTATTCCTTAGCTGTTATTCCTTCGTTCAAATTTATCATATCTTGCAAATATAGGTGACAGGATTTTGAATATAAGAAATGGCCACTGGCATGAAAACAAGGCATCAGTTTTTGTACAGTATCAAGATGTAATTTACAATTTCCCATCCTTTCCGCCTCAATAAAGTGATTTACGAGAGTAACCATTCTAAAATATTGTACCCATAATTTCGCACTAGCACCACGTTTTTCAAATTTAGCTAATTGATTCTCAAATTTTTCAGCGAGTTCTTTGTAGCATTCTTCTTGGTTTGCCACGATTACCAAACTCTTTCTAATTCCACACTGAGATCGGGTGTCAAATCTATTGATTTAGCACAAATTTAGGAATTGTAAGATGAGTCAATATAAATATATTATACTTATATTTATATTTATATTTATATTTATATTTATATCTTACCGCCCGCGAATAAGCTTGTCCTGTCATTTTTTTCCATTGAATTCAACGCGTAAATGGTTTATTTTTTAAGTTTACATCATCTTTCATTATGTTCCGATTCATTATGCTTCCATTCATTATGTATCCGATCGATCTCATTATATCCGAATGACATTAATAAATGGATCCACCGACTCTTAAAACAATATTACTTAATTTGGAGTCCTCATCATACGGGGAAACGATATCTCGCGCTTTGAATTACAGGGGCTGGTCAAACGTTATAATGCAAGAATGCTGCTGTAATGACTCACGTTTTTTCGAAGCAGATAAGAGAGCAGTCAATATTGTATTATAATCACTTGACAAAGCATTAATAAAAGGCAAGCATGCGACAAATGATTTTTGAAATGGGGGTTTTGCTGTTGCTTGTTCCATGAATTCACACCAGCTTGGTATGTTAGGCAAGCCAGCCCATTTTCCATATAACCACAATAAATCCGAATTGGACGGTATGTTTGTTTCCGAAACTGCATGAATGCAATCGAGGTTCTGAATTTTTATTGTTTTCAAACCAGTATTATTTCTCTTCTCAAATATTTTCAATGCAATATTTCCAAAACTACCTCCAACTTTAGGAGATGGAATTTTATTTAACCGTTGAATATTTTGATCTGAAGCAATAGCATCTCTAGGTGTTATCAGCGTTGTCAAAAAGAAATTGGGAAAATGCATTATTATCGATATCCAACGGCGAGCGCACTATTGCTGATGCTTCAAATTACATTGCTTCTGTATACGAAGAGCAAAATCGAAGAGATGATAGTATATCTATTAATCGCCGAGATCCATACTTTTGAAACAAAAATACGGCTATTCCGACCTGTAATGACGATGCGGAAGATTTTGGCCTTGATGCGGTCATTATGGAATGGGCGAAAGCAATGCTTTTTCCTTCAAGAACTTTTATTTTTTAAGATTACATCATCCAGGAAAACACATAAAGATTCAGGTATATCTGATTCAAACCCTTCAAAAAAAATTCAAATCCCTTCAAAAGGACGAGAGTGTTATTCTCGCTCGAAATCTTTCTGTTGCCGACTATCGCTTTCACTATTATTGCAAACGTAGGTGCAAAATATAGTGTTTGCGTGAAACGTGAAATTTATTAGTTTCAACGTTAAATTCAAACGTTACTTGATAACTAAATATGTACGAGAACAAGAAGTAATAAAAAATATTAAATTCAATATAAAATATTGATATTCATAATATAAAAGTATGCTGCGAATCGATTAGAATATTTTCAAAATGAATTGTATCAAAATATTTATACATATTTATTTATTTATGTATTATCCATTTAACTTTATACATTTTTATTTTTACATTTTTTTATGTTTGCAAATCTGTAAATGTAAAATCACTTTTTTTTTTGCGAGCTACTTTCAAGGGCTGTGTTCGGCCACCTCCGCGGTCGCTGACGCTCGACAACCATTGCCCGACTTTTTCAGGTAAATACTTTAAATCCTTATTATTTGAAAAATGTTCTGATACAGCACCTATAACATTGTAAGATTATATCTATTTAATTATTGTATTCACAATTTTCTTACCATGCAAACCTGCATATATATTTGTTTAACCAAACATTTTTTGCAAGTACCGTTTAGCATTCTTCCGGTCTCTGAAAATAAAATTTCCACGTCTTTTGTGACTACAGTGGTCATATTAATTTTGATAGCTGCCATTAAATTGATTTCATTCTCAATCTTGCTTTTGAACATTGATACCTTAAATGCAAATTATAATTTAATTTTGTTACAAACTAGTTAAATATTGAAATGAAAAAAATATAAGTTACCAAAGTTATTTTATACATGTGCTCTTTGATAATATTTTCAAATGCTAGAAATTCTTCATATGATTTTATTGGTATCCTATCATTCAACAAAATTTGTGGTTCATCGAGCTCTTTTCTAGTCGTGTCATATTTCTTATTTAGAATTAGACTTGGTCCAACTTTTCAGCTATATATTTTTCTAATTTATCTACAAATATGTGAATTTACAGCAATATGAATAGAATTGTTAAGCAATATTTTTAATTTACCTGTATTATCAGTTATATCCGACGAATTCGTAGTATTCGGAATATATATGTAATGTAATATAATTATATGTATATGTATTTACAAATTTATTAAATAATAATACTCGATTATAGTTTTTGAATATAGCTCTCATCAAATTTTTCAACTACATTGTTGGAAACACTAATTTCGTCATCGGCACACTCTACTCTCAGAGTTGAACAATATTTGCGTACTCGACAGCATCCTTGTTTTAGATCATCTTTTAGAAATATATTTAAATTACTATACATCACAATAAAAGTAGTAGTCACAATAAAAACAAATATTTAAAAAAATAATTAAATACTTACTTGCGTAACCCACAATGATAATTGGATAGTGTTTCCAATTTTTGGATGGTCTTTTTAAATTCTCGAGCCATTTACGCATTTTCTTGTATTCGAATGGTTTAGGAAAATATGTAAAATCTTGACTTTCTTCGTGAAATAACCACGACGCTGGTACAAGGTCTACCATATTTTTTTCTCGTTCATCCACAAATTGTACAATAGTGTAAATTTTATTGCAATCCATTTTAGATAATAATTGGTAATAAAGAAAATAAATAATAGCATTAACCAAAACACAATTTAAAATATAAAATGATTTATTAGCTGGATGGGGTCTGCTTGAAATACAACATGGAACAAATCGTACATAGTAACACAACAAAAACTAATCGCATAGTAGCATAGCATACTTTACTCTGTATTCCAAAGATGAGGCCCGCGCGAAATTTGAATAGACATATACATTTGTCCATATTCCCGGGCGATGCAAAGCATCCGAAATTTTACATTATTAACATTAACATTTATAAAAATTGTAACTTAACCTAAAATACATAAATCAATAATATAATCGTAATCTCAATTTGATACACATATTTTCGAAAAGTGGACTGTATAAAAATAATAATAGTAATCAATAATAATTCATTTTAAGTTATATATCATAATGGAGTAAGATCTGTTCTAACATTCTAAAAAAATACATTATTTAAATTTAACTTATGAAGATATGGAATTTCATATATTTATTCTATCGGAAGAGTTACAATTTTAGTGATTGGACTTTTATGTCTACAATTTTAGCAAGTTGCCAGTGCAATGGTGGTGCGTTGTCTTCCTTATTTAATACTACACTATCAGTTTTAAATTTGAACAACTGTTTGACTATTTATGTCGGGTCTGTAATTGATTTAAATATTGATTTGACCATGTTTTCTAAAATTGATCACTCATTGTTGTAATCTGTTTAGAATTTTTTAATTTATTTGTATTGAATTTTGTATTGTATGGTTCTGGTTCATTATATCACCTATTAAAAAATGACTGGGTGATAAATATGACGCATTTGTGCTGTCATCGGACATACTTAATAAAGGACGTGAATTCAGTACTGCCTCGACCTGTGTAACATATTCCTCGTAAGTTGAACAATGCGACCCAATCGCTCTACGCAAATGTGATTTCATTATTTTCATCTACCCCTCCCATAAACCGCCAAAGTGTGGAGCATACATAGGTGTAAACTGCCAAGTAATACCTAACTGTGTAACGGCCGAAATTAAACGTCGCTTATTTTCATCTGCTTTAAAAATTTAAATAACTCAGCTAATTCCTTATTAGCACCTACAAAATTTTTGCTATTATCGCTATGAATGATCGAACACCTACCGCGAACTGTCTTGTGGACATGCACACAAATAAGACAATGTACGCTTTAATTTGAGGAGTCTTACGTTGCCGACTTGCTCGCAGCATAACTGGACCTGCATAATCTACCCCTATAGCTAAAAACGGACGTTTCACATTAACACGATCGACTGGTAAACTGCCCATAAGTTGTTCTGCAGCCGCCGCCTTAAATCTAACGCACGTTAGTTTTTTAATTGTATTGCGCCCATCAATCGGCCAATATTTTTTTCTCACAACTGAAAGTGTGGTTTGAGTGCAGGCGTGCAGAAGCCTTTCGTGTTCTCCGCGTAAAAATAATTCTGTAACATAATGAGACTTGAGAAGTATTATATGATGCTTCTGTTCATACGATTTGTTAGCATACTCGAGTCTTCCTCCAACTCTCAGCAATCCTTTACCATCAATAAAAGGATTCAATGGTTTAGAATATAAGTTCTGATCAGTTATAGCAATGTTATTATTTGCAAAACCATCGATAATACTTCCGAAGCTCTCTTGTTGTACGCGTAAAATAATATATTTTGAAGAATTATGAATTTTATTCATAGTTAAATATTTTAAATATTCTCTATTGGACTTGTAATTTGACAACCATCTTAAAATAAAGGCAACTTCTCTAACTAGATTGGCAAAATTGGAAAAACGCGTAAACTAAAATTATTTTTGTTAGAAATAGTAAAAACTCTAATATCTGGTATAGTTTCAGTATTTTCTATTAATTTGTTTGGCCAACAGTTAGAATTTAGAGTTAAGGGGGTCTTCCTATGTGACGGCCTGTTTTTTAGGGATATTTTAGGATTTTTTTTCTACGATCAGTAAATATTTAGAGCTTCAAGTTTTTTATCATTTATTAACACATTTGGACAGTATAAATATAAAATTTCAGCTAAAAATATTCAGTCAAACTAGAGTTACAGCGCTCTGAACACCCCAGCCTCGAAAAAAAGAGCTCCCACTTTCTTCACGATTCCGGCTGATCGGCTTATCTGAAAAAAAAAAATAAACTGCGTTTTAATTTGTAGGCTTAAAAGCACGGAATGACCTATAAACAAATGAATATAAAAAAATTGGATTTTTGATAGACATTTGAAATAAAAGTTACAAATTAGGCGTTTTTGTTGTTTTTTGCTATAAAAAATCGAAGTTTTGAAAATTTTCGATTGATAATAGTTCATTCCATGCGTTTAAATATATTGAGTGTGCCCTGTAAATTTCAAGTAATTCGGTCTAGCCGTTTCTGAGATACAATGGAGGAAAGTTTGAAAAACACAGTTTTGAGAAAAACGCGTTTAAAATTTCAAGTCCGTTAAAAACTATTAAAATATCAACTTACTCTCAATCGGCGATGCCTGGTCCATAGAGTATTCCTTCCTTTTCCTCGTGAAACTCTTTTGAAGCAGATTGTTCAGCTCTTGAGTCAATCCTGGCTTGTTTAACGACATCACTTACGCGCCGCTCAGAACGTAAGATTCGCTTTTCATCCCGTTTCTCAACATACGCTTGGGCTTCACGACCAACAGGGCATCCCATAATCGACATAACTTTTTAAAATACCTTGAAAACCTTCATTAAAGATAATAACTGCTAAGAAGCTAGCAATTTCAACAATTTTGGGACCAGAATGAAGATGTTTAGGAGCGAAAGTCTAAATCAAAGAATTCAAAGATTCGTTATTGTTTTGTGTCTCTGCTCCTAAACAAACTTTTTATAAACTGATATATGAATAAAAGGGAGGCCGGGTATAAAGCCGACGGTACACAATAGGCCCGGGCTCTAACTGCCAACTCAGCGCTCCGAACCGCTCTTTCTTTTACCTGCTGTATCTTTAAAACGACTTCGAATTTTCTAAAATCGCTTTACTACCGTATTCTAGACATGTTAAGGGAGCAATTTATGAAAAAAAATCGATTTTTTCAACCTATCACATAGGAAGACCCCCTTAACCAACTTGGTCCGATCCATCACAAACTGCAATTTTGCAAATCACTTGCTGGTATACCTCGTGAGACAATATCAGCCGGGTTGTCTTCGCTAGATACATGTCTCCAAATACATTTTGGAGAGTTTTCAATAATTTCGGCTATACGGTTACTTACAAACATTTTTAATTGACTTGGGTCAGTTTTGGTCCAAGCCAATACGATAGTAGAATCGCTCCATAAAAACGAGTTATTGAATTTGATATCGACATTAGTACATACATATTTATATGATTTAGATAATAAAAGCGCAGCACACAATTCAAGACGCGGTAATGTAATATTTTTTACTGGTGCTACCCTAGATTTAGCGCATAATAAATTGGTAGATGTAGTTTCATTAGAGTAAAAAAATTTAATATACAGTAGAATCCGCTTAGTATGACATCGAAGGGACGCCGAGATCTCGTCATACTAACCGGTCGTCATTAAAAGCGTACTGAAGAAAAATTTTTTAATATGCAAATAAGTTACAAGTTTCAGTAATTTAAAAGAAAAGCCTATACAAACGTTTTAATTAAAAATAAAAATGGCACATTAAAATTTAATATAAAATAAAATTGACATAGGGTAGGGCACAACGGTCCAATTTGACTTACGGTAATTATACTGCCTAAACCCAATGAACAACACATAACATACATCAAAGAAGCATCTATCGAACTATGTTCAGAAAAACTTACATACATACGTACAAAATTCCTAATTATATAAATATTATATTTTTTACTATTTTTTAAACATTTGGTATCTGACCCATTTTACTTCACATACGGGGTAAAGTGGAACAACCAGGGGGCGAACAGATGCAATTTCTTCTATTAAATTTTAAAGGCATTTTACGCCACATTATTGAACCAATGCAAAATATTAATTCTGTGGGTACATTTGTTACAAAGACAACACAGTATATTACATTGATCTGCTATTGGTCAGAAATATTCATAAGAAGAGCCGGAATAACAATTTATTCAATTAGTCTCTTGCAAAATTGCTTTTTTTAAAACTTTACTATTTTATTGCTTACACCTTTGACAAAGTTAAGGTTCAGCTGGTCCTTTTTATCGCAGTCATGTGCTGCTTATCTTCTGATAGCAAAGTCATAAGAATAAAGGTGATGGCTAGTTATGAATTTATACATTTTTTGCCCTCTACTATCAAATATAATTGTTAAGAAAATCTAATTTTATTTCTTTATGAGATATCCATTAATAATTAGTGGGCCATTAATAATTAGTTTACCCTACCCATAAACATACAAACAAACGACATAGCAATTGCTTTCGTAGACTTGGCCACATCATGTAAAATCATGTCGGTCATTATAATTGAACATATTTTTTTGCAAAAATGGGTCATTATAAGCGACATGTCAATGTAAGCGATGTCAATATATCCGACTAGACAGCTGTTTTTTAAATGGATTTTATATGGAAACCAAATTCCTAGTGCGATTACGTCATATTAAGCGGTTGTCAATATATCCGGCGTCATACTAATCGGATTCTACTGTATATACATGCGCCATATGCAGATAAAGATGCGCCTGCAAACCCGTGGCATTTTATCTCAGACATAGATATTTTTTTTTTAAATTCGGTAAATCGTTTTTAAATTTGATCCATTTTTTCTGTAACTGAGGTGTAATGAACTCATCCCAATCACATTCCTCCTTCCACAATTCCTGCAATAACATTTTCCCCACAATTGTAATAGAAACTATTAGCCCCAATGGATCAAATATTTGTGCAATTGTGGCCAACATTACTCTTTTCGTAATATTGGTTTCCGATAAGTTGGACGGAGAAGAAATTTTAAAAATATCGTTCATAGGATCCCAAATCAAGTCTAAAGTTTTAATTAAATTTTTGTCATCCGTAAAGTATGAATTTAAGGTTTCCCGTTTTGAAACTGGTATATTATTTAAAATAAACTTATTATTACTGGACCATTTACGTAGTGAAAAAACGCCCTTTTGTAGTAATTTAATAATTTGTGTTTGTAATATTTCTAATTCGTGCACTGAATTGATACCAGTAATAATATCGTCAACGTAACTACCACGCCGAATAACATTCGACGCATTTGGAAATAAACCTTCCTATATTTTCATTTACTTCTACCACCTCCAATTCTATTTGTTCAATAACAGGTGATTGTACACTCCTATCCGTTACATTGGGTCGGTTATTGATTCATAATCAGAAGAATTTGTTGAATCAGAAAGCGGCGTACTGGGTATGGGTTCAAAAAATCTCTAATTTGCAGTTCCTTTGCGGAATTTACTAGTGCTCCCAATTGAAGTTCACCAATGGTTACTTCGCCCCGATACATGTACTCTATTAAATCTTTCATTTGCCAATATTTAATATTGTTTAATATAAATATGGGATGTTTGTCGGTTCGAAGCAGATAAAACTAGTTTGTGTACTTTCAGATGCTTTCCTTCTGCCTCTAATGTACTAAACTTTAATTTTCTAATGATGTGTTCAAATGAGCAATTATTGCTTATTTCTGTCTGAGCCACTTTAATATCTGAATGCTCTCCATTTCCAATAAAATATCAATTCTATGAGCTGTTGGGCTGAAACTTCTCCTTACTTCGTATTTTTAGATGGTAACCCAATGGTTAATCAATCCATATTTGATGATTTTTGTTATTAGAATTAATCTAATAGAGCTGACTCCAGATAGAGGTGTTGTGCCAAAAGCGTGAATAGATAATTAAGAACTTATTTAGTAGAACAGAAATGATACATTACACTATTTTGATTAATGGTTTATTATAAAAAGGAATGATTCAATGATATATTTATAATTTTAATGTTTGTTTCTTGATGACTGCTTTGTGAGACACCGAGCCGATCATCGTGTTCGCGATAAGAAACCTTGGATGAGGAATCGTCCGTCGGCTTCGGGTATCCTCATAGGGATTCGGCCCATGGTGGTATACTCCTGTGGCATAGATGTGACCTATGCAACCTATATCTTCGAGTCGAAGTTATATGGGGGAAATTATGCACAACATCTTCCGCCTTAGTGAGATTATAGTTTTATTTTACCTCATCTAGACATCATTAATTATTATAGTTTCAATTAATGAAAAATATTAGATAATTTCAGCAAAAAACTAAAAATATAAATGGAACAAGGATCTAAAACAATATTAATCATTCTTAAATATTGTGACGAGTTAAAAGGTTGATGGCCCCTTTCTTGGGGAATATTATAAATTTAAATACGTTAACTAGATATAAATTCAATAATTTTAAATAAGTTGGGTAACTTTAAATTTGATAATTTTATATATTTTTTAGAACTAATGCTACAAATATTAGGTGATAATTATAACAGGTAATAATTATAACCAAACTAATAGATTTGAGAAATTAACCTAAATTATCACATTAAAATTTCATATCCAAACCTTATTAAAAAGAATCACTTATATTTTCGACAAATTAAAATACTACTTAACTTAGAAATAACGATTTACCGAGAAAAAGTCACAGATAAACGCAAATGCACATAAAAAAACAATTACAATTACAACTACAACATTATTATAATTGCAATTATATTACGCAATATTCAAGTTTTAGATTTAATAAGTTGGCCGATAAACGTAGTCCAATAACAAACAACAATCGTAAATATTTACATAGGACAGAAGCGCAACTAGTGGGAGTGACTAGCTTAGCTTTTAACAAAAATAATTAATAATAACCATTTTTAAAAATTTGTGAGGAGGGTTTATGGGGGATCGAATGCGCTACCTCCATTGTGACCGATTAATAGGTTGATGGATTGCAACGACTTCCAAATATTATATCTTAGCGTTGCACCCCCATTACGAAAGGGTTACTCCAACTTATTAACCCGACTTCTATGAACACCCTGTAATTACCTGTGGAAACTAAACCAACGCGAATGAAATAGGAATGTACTTTTAGTTTATTTAATTTAACTAATTATGATTACAGATCTGAGGGCATGTCCTATGCCTAGACTCTAGCGTACTGATAAATTCTTATTAATTACTTATGGAGTAACGTAATGACAGAATAACATAACGGATTAGCTGCCTAACGTAAACGGATTAACGGAGGGAATAGCTACTAAACAATAATACATCTGACCTTTGCTGGAACAGGTTCTTCTCTCCTGACACAACACACACATCACTATACACTAAGCGGGTCCAAGGACCCGACACACCTCCTCAGAGGATGTTACATTTCTTAATGCTGTTTTCAACCCTCGACTTGGACCTTATATTGCAGGAACCCTAGTAGAGATGGGTGGGGGAGTTCATTTGCACTGAGAGTTGTGCAACCCTTTGACGACAATTCCAATTGTCGTTACAATATAGTAAATATAACACAATAGGAAAAAGGACAGTTTCACATAATAAACTTCAAATTTTTAAGAACTAAATAAAATAAAATATAAATGGATGAAACAAAGTTCAAAGTAAAGTAAAACTAAAACATGTAAAACTTAAATCTAGTACATTTTGACATAATAAAGTAACAAAATTTGTGACATATCTTTTATCTTGAATTTTATAGAAATTAACTTTATTATCTAAATTCTTTACTTAAATAAAAATTTTAATTATTATTAAAATAGATAATATAATTAAGATTGTAAATTACTTTGGAAAAAATTAGTATAATGAAAAAATATAATTATTGAATAAATGGTTTCAATCTGTTAACATGAACTTTTACTGACCTTTTACCACAAAGCAGAGTGTAGTTGACAGCAGAATCTCTCGAGAACATTTCAAATGGATCTAATCAAGGTCTAACTAATTTTTTCGTTTCCTTTAGGGATAATCTCTCTTTTTAAAAACACTAATTGATCAATTTTAAATTTAACAAATTTGCAACTTTTGTCATATTGACATTTTGATGAAGCTTTATTCTGAATTAAAATATCTCTAGCAATTTGATTGCAAGTTTGGATACGGAATTTGATTTCTTTTGCATAGTCATCATAGGAATAGCAGTGATCGGGAGGTCTGTTAAGTGATGTGGGAAGCTTAGGATCATACCCAAGAATTAAGCGAAATGGGCTGAACCCAGTAGAACTATGTGGAGTAACATTATAAGTATAAATATTGCATAAGAAAGCCAGTTATTCCAATCCGTTTGATCAGGTCTTACAAAACTTCGTATGTATTCAGTTAAAGTGCGATCTTTCCAATGTACCATTAGATTGAGGATGGTAAGCCGTAGTTTCGAAGTTAAAAATTCGAAGAAGTTTGCATACGCTTTTAAATAATGAGCTAAGAAAGTTAGTGCCTTGATCTATCAATATTTTCAATGGTATTCCATAATTATATACTATGTCTTCAACGAAAGCCTCAGACACACTTTCCGCATCTTGAGGGATTAAAGGAATTGCTCTAGAAAATTTTGTTAAAAGGTCCTGGAAAGTGAGGATGTATTTATAGGAAACTATTGTTTCTGTAAGGGGCCCTACAATATCGAGAGCGCATTTTTCAAAGGGTTTTGTTGGTGTGTCTGTTATCATCATTGGATATTTGCTAAGGTGATAAGAGTTATTCCTTTGGCAGATGTCGCATTTATTTATAAATTTACGAAGGTCTCGCTTTAACTTTGGCCAACTATATTTAACAAATATCCTCTTTAATGTTTGCTTATAGCCTTGGTGTCCACCAAGAGGTTTGCAGTGAAATTCATTAAATATATTAATTTTATCATCTTTGGTAAGAATATCATTAAGAGGAAAATTTTGTATATAAATCTTAATATTAACGTTTTTAAATATAAATTTAATTATGGCTTTTATTTCCGACCAATCAAGCCGGTCTGATTTATTAATTAAAATTGGCAATGAGAGTTCCTTTACATTACGCTCTAAACATAATTCCTTTAAATTACAAAAAAAATTAAATAGAATTTGGTAATTTGTGTTATCAGTCTTATTATTGTATTCAAAATAAGATATTTTACCTTATTATTCAATTGATTAAATTTGTTCTTAAATGCGCAAAATAATGGATTCGAAGAAATGAAATCCTGTGGAGAATTTATACAGATATACCTCTTATATATAGACTAAAAATTTGTCATTTATTTCTTTTACATTCTAGTTAGAGATGGGTTGAGTCTCTAAAATTTGTTATTAAATTACGTATGTATTATAGGAGAAAGGTTCAGCAATAGTAAAAATCCGACTAAGGGTATCAGCATTTGTGTTAGCTTTGCCCTTTTTATAAATAATTTCATAATTGTACTCTTCCAATCTTATCCTCCATCTCATTAGACGAGACTCAAGGTCTTTTAGATTAAATAACCAAACTAAAGGTTTATGGTCTGTGACTATATTACATTTAAAGCCATAAATGTTAGATCTAAAGTGTTGCATCGCCCAAACAATTGCTAGAAGCTCTTTTTCTGTTGCAGAATAGTTTACTTCTGCCTTATTAAGCGTTCGATTAGCATATGATATTGGTAAATCCTTTCCGATAGGCCCTTGCGACAAGGCGGCGCCTATTGCATCAGTGGTTATATTAAAAGGTAATTCAAAATATGGATACTGAAGAATAGGCGTTAAAGTTAAAAGGGATTTTAGGGATTCAAATGCAACTTGTTGCGAGGAGGTCCAATCAAATTTTACACCCTTCTTTAAAAGATCTGATAAAGGTCTACATCTTGGAAAAAATTTCTATAAATCTTCGATAATACCCCGCAAGCGCAATGAAAGACTTTATGTCTTTGGGGTTGCTCGGAATTGGGAAGTTCTTAACAACTTCAATTTTAGAAGGATCAGGCTTAATGCCTGTAGAAGTTATAATATGACCTAAATAATAGACTTCCTTGCAAAAGAAGTTACATTTACTGGGCTGAAGTCTCAATTTAGTCCTGCGCAATCTTCCAACGACTTAGTGAATCTTTTTGCAATGTTTTTCCAAGGTATTTGAACATATAACTACGTCATCTAAATATACATAACATTTAATACCTTGTAATCCAATCAAAACAGAATTCATTAGACTTTGAAAAGTTGCAGGAGCGTTTTTTAAACCGTAAGGCATTCTCTTAAATTCGAAATGACCCGAAAGAGTTGAAAAGGCAGTTTTTGACTTATGTTTCTCATTCATGGGTATCTGATGGAAACCGGAAGCTAAATCGAGTGTTGAAAAATATTTAGAGTTTCCGAGTTGGTTCAAAATTGCAGTAATATTGGGTAACGGGAAAGAGTCGCCCACAGTCGCATCATTTAATTCACGAAAATCTATAACGAGGCGCCATTTAGTAATACCATTATCAGATTTCTTTGGCACTACTAAAAGGGGTGCATTCCAAGGAATAACGCTATGCTCAATTATATTATCTTCTAGCATTTGATATATTTGACCTTTTATCTCACTTTTATGAGATTCGGGTATTCTATATGGCTTAACATTTATTGGAACGGTTTCCGGAATAGTCGTAATTGGATGTGATATAGAATTTGTGAAAGGTAGTTTATCTCCTTCTATGAAAAATATGTCATTAAATTCTATACAAATGGTCTCTAATAATTGCTTTTCCTCACGGTTCAAGTGCTCATTCCTCACACTAGCTGAAATTTTGCCTAACCTATCTGAACTAAAGTTACTAAAAAACTATTTACATGAATAATATCTGAGTAGATTTAGTGGTCTCTGGATTTTCAACCTTTTCTAAATTAAATTTAGGTAATTTCAATTTAACTAAATGTTCATTTATGTTTACTACATTAACTAAACAACTTAAATTATTAGGAGAACCTAAAGAATTTAGTACAAATACGCCTTTACTGATTTCTGTTTTTTCAATTATTCCTAAGCAATTTATGGTAGTAACTGCTCTAACTATTGTTTCTGATCGCGGATTTAATGTTACTTGTGACATAAAATTTAAGGAAAAAGATTTAGTATTTAAATTTAAGTTTGATTCAGGAATATTTATTCGTTCACCAAATGTTTTTAAAAATTCTAGACCTAGGATGCCATCACCATTAATTGGTAGATCATCCTCAACTATACTAAAGTCATGTCTAACTATTTTATCGTCTAACAAAATTCTTAAATTAGCTTTTCCTAATGTATCTATGACCCTACCCGACACACCAGTGATTTTTATTTTATTCTCTATACTAATTTTTACATCTACATTGTGTTTTAATTTTGATACCTTAACTATACTGATTTCAGCACCCTTATCAACTAGTAAGTTGATTCTGCCTTCCTCAGTATCTAAAAATTTTAAATTTACATATGCTAAATTATTCTTACTTCACATACACGAAATTTGTACCGGCTTAAGTTCGCTAGCTTCGCAAGTTTACTTGCTGGTGGTCGGCTTATCTAAACTTTATACCTTATCTATACTATTTACATTTTTATCTACGCTTTTATCTACAAGTTTGACTGTAGAGCGTTGTCGCTCATTAAAAAAATTTTTTCTACATTCTTCAATTATATGTCCTGGAAGCCTGCAATAATTACACCTAACGCCTTCTGTTTTAACAAATTCGGTTTTGAGGAGTTATTCCTGAAAAATTATGGTATTTATTATTTGAGGTTACAGTAGAATTTATAGAAATTTCTTCTTCAGTTGCTATAGCTATAGCCAAATCAAGGTGTGTGGCCTTACATTTAACTATAGTTTTTAATTCATTACGCAGACCTTATGAGCTTGCTTATCTAATAACTGCGCGCAAAAAGCATCAGTATCTGGATCATCATTTTCTCTAATAGTAGCACTAACTAATCGTCTCAAAATATTTCTAAAACGCAATGCATAATCGGTTTCGCTTTCCTTCGCGCCCTGCCTACATTGACTGAATTCAATTCGTAAAGAAGACACTGATCTAACGCTTAAATAAACACTTTCCAAGCATAATTTTAATTCAGAAAATTTGGTTATAGTTTTGTAACGTATGGCCTCTATCGCTCGACCACCTAACTTGGCATGTAATATAAAATTTAAAAGAGGAAAATGATTGCTTGGATCGATATTATCAAAAATATATGAGCACGTATATAAAAATTCGCTTAATTTTGTATTATCATTGCCATCAAATATAGATACCATATCCATGGCTTTTTCGAAAGACAAAACTGGATTTTTGATTTTCAGTTGGTAAAGTAAATTGATTTCCAGTTGGTAAAGAGATTGCAGGAAGTGAGGAAGAATTTGGAATTGGATTTGGTCTAGGTATGACGACTATGCTATTATTAAAGACAGCGCTACTTAAATCTAAATAGTTCTCACAAGAATTAATAATGGTTACACCACTCTCGAATATAGATTCTGCTGACAGGCTGCTCTGGAAGTAGAAGATCTGCAATTTCGCGTTCTCTCGACATCAACACTTTATTTTGAACAATAAGATTAGTAAAATGGTAATAAAATGTAAATATGAAGTTAGAATTTGATATTAAATTTAAATTCTATTTGACATTGATATGAATATATATACTAAGTCAATTGAAGCCAATTCAAAATTGACAATTGGTAAACTTAATTGGCAAACTCATATAAAAAAAGACACAACAGTTTGAGATAAAAACCAAGAAGCTTTACTGGTTACTAGGGACTAAACCCCAACTAAGCTCATACAATGAGTAGGTATACAATAAGACTAATATAGAAATAATACAGAAATTTCAAAACAAATTTTTGAAAATTGCCTTGGGAGCTCCAAAATATGTTCCTAACTGGTTGATTCATGTCGACACGAATATATCTACCATAAATGAAATAATAACAAAAACAGCACATAAGTATAGAAACAAGCTAATCAGTCACCCAAATTCATTAGCTGAATGACCTGATGAATTGTTGGCATGTTGATGACAATGACTTGACCAAAAAATCTTTTGTGCCATAGTAATATGCGGTCACAATTTATCAAAACTTTTTAAGTTAAAACTTAAAAGTAACTGCTACTTTTGATTCATTAGAATAATTTAAATAAAAATATTATGATAACATTACCACATGGACTTGGTGGTACCACAATGACTTGACCAAAAATCTTCTGATGAACTTTAGATTGCCATACCATATTTTATCCTTTTGGACAAGTATTTCAAATTGATCATGAACCTATTTGGCGACTTTTATTGGAATTTCTTGCAGGAGCATTGGTCATTTGGCACTAAATCCAGGTTTAGTAGATGTTATATCCAATGTTACAAGTTGACACATACACAACTTTGTCCAAATTCTGTTGTTGTTTTCCATCCTTGATCACAGAGAACTATCCAAGAAGGTTGAAAAGAAAAGCGCCACTGGATTTAAGCCATCAATTCTCCTGATAAAAAATGGAAATAACTTAATCATTATTTATAAGAAACTAGCAAACCCGACGAACTCCGTTTCGCCACCAAATGGTTTCGTGAGAAAGATGAAGAAATTTTTTGCTTGTTTTATATTTTAAAAAGAAAAATTTGATTTTATTATACAACAGTAACGAATTTATTTTGATTACAAAAATGAAGTGTTTTTTAGTTGAACTTCTCTAAGTAAATGAAAGTGAATCCGCAAATTATCCGTTTCATAGAAGTGATCTTTGGTAAACCACATTTTTTGTTTTTTGGTCTGACGTTAACACAAACAAAGCGGATGGTTTTCCAACTTGTGAACAGGCAACGTTTAACTGCCCATGTGAAAAACAATGATTTTCTAAATAATCTATTAGAAATTTATCCCGCAAACACTAAGCGATTGGCTTTGCGACTTGTTATTGCAAACGCAAGGCGAACTGGATATTGCAATCGTTTGAAGTCAAACGGAAGACCAGTCAGAATCATTGGTATGTCACCAAATCGCCAGCAATTTTTGATTGAATGGTGAAATTCAGAGCGTGTACATCATTATTCTTTGCGGCAAGAATTGCTCGTTGACTTAACCAAGCATAATTCTGATAATTCTCACTAATGTCATTACACGAATTTTTAATTACGGTGCGTGAAGTTCCAGCAGCTTGCATTAAGGCATGATGCCATGCACAACTAATTTTCTTAGCTATAAACCTTGCTGAGCCCGAGACCTTTTCAACAAATGCAAAATTGTCGAAATCGGTTCGTGCGTTCTGGAGTTATTTCGTCAGGAAGGAAAACCCGACTTATTTTTATATATAGAAGGTATATATAGAAGATAATCTATTTGAGTTTATTTAAAACAGTTATTGATTATTTTTATTACTCGAATTTTTAATTACGATGCGTGAAGTTCCAGCAGCTTGCATTAAGGCACGATGCCATGCACAACTAATTTTCTTAGCTATCAACCTTGCTGAGCCCGAAAACTTTTCAACGAATGCAAAATTGTCGAAATCGGTTCGTGCGTTCTGGAGTTATTTCGTCAGGAAGGAAAACCCGACTTTTTTTTATATATATAGAAGATAATCTATTTGAAATTATTTAAAACAGTTATTGATTATTTTTATTACTCGAATTTTTAATTACGGTGCGTGAAGTTTCAGTAGCTTGCATTAAGGCACGATGCCATGCACAACTAATTTTCTTAGCTATAAACCTTGCTGAGCTGGAGACCTTTTCAACGAATGCAAAATTGTCGAAATCGGTTCGTGCGTTCTGGAGTTATTTCGTCAGGAAGGAAAACCCGACTTATTTTTATATATATAGAAGATTATTATACAAGTAAATAGTTAAAATTATATAATCTTATATATGAAAATGGAGCTCTCTTTCAAATGTCTAAGTAAAACTCGAAAACGGCTAAATCGATTTGGCCAGTCTTAGTCTTGAAAAAGTCGTGCCAATCCAGAGAAAGTCCAAACGGTGAGAATTTATTTCAAATCCGCGTAGAACTTTTTAATTTGAAAAGTTTTGTAGAAGCGTAATCTAAATAAAACAATGGAAGGTTGCTAATCCGTGAAATGTCAAACGTTTTTGACAGATGATGTTCAATTACGTTCAATAGGATATTTTACGTGAATATTATTTAATTATGATTAGATTGTAGTAAGTAGCTTTGTTTGTAGTTTTATTTATATATAAAAACGTTAGCAAACGGGCCGCAAATGTTACTAGAAACTCAAAATATCAACTCTTTTGAAGTGTTAATAAGAAAATGCACTTTTGGCATATTTTTCTCTCACGGTGCTCTGAAAGATCTCATTTATATAATTTTATACTCATTGGTATTTATAAAATATTTTCTAGGTCATATTATTTTTTATTTATGTTATTTAAATTCAAAACCTAAATTTGGTATCGATCAAAGTAACATTTTGCCGAATAACATTTCCCCAGTTATAATTTCGCAGAATTTATCGAGGAATAGATAGTAATATATAAAGCTCCGGGGTTAAAGTGGTCCACCAGCGATGTGTCAAAAACCAGTAAATTTAAGCATTATTTAACAAAGAATTGAAAAGTGGAGGGAAAAAGATGTATAACCAGCTATAACCTTGAATCTTATTACTTTTCTATCTGGAGATAAACTGTAATCTTTGAAAATCCATAATAAAAATATTTTCTTCCGTTGGTAGTTTTTTAGCATTAGTTAAAAGTGTAATTATTTTGTAAAACACCTTCAAAATTAAAATAAGACATTAAACCTGTTTGCCACCTGGCCGTTCCAAGTTACCCTGTTATGTTAGGTTCACATAACAATTTTTTGAAAGACAGCAAAAAAAGCACATTTTTCAATGATGAAGTAGTTGGCAGTTTTACTGAACGTAGTCAGATAATTGTTCGTTTGAAATGTGTTATTTGTTGTGATATAATTGGTTTGCTTTTCATAATATATTTTATATTTGCTCAAAATCAAATTGGACCTTTGTGCCAAGCCCTGCTTTACATATATACTTTATATTAAATTTACTTCAATTCATCGAATGTTACTTGAAACTTTTCAAAGAGCAGGTCAAAGAATAAATACATAATTCATGTCTTATCTCTCCTCGCAGAAATTTGAAAATTTTGTTTAAGCTCAGTAGTATTATTTATAATTATACAAAAAATCCCAAATCCAAAAAGAATCTGAAAAACTTGAAACGTAATCAATAAGTCGAAAGACCAAAAAAGACTTGGATTGGATTATACCATGTTTTCTACATAAAACTTCCAGTTTGTTTGAATTGACAAAATATAGATAAACTAATGGGGTTTATTGTTTTAATAATGCATCATTGTATATTGCATTCACACAACACATCCTTATACACTTAAAGTATTAATTTTTTTGATTTAGTAGAAATTGTTTAGAATATACCTTACTTAGCAAAACAACGTTTGCCGGGTCAGCTAGTTATCAATAAAATGTTAATGCAAAAAATGTAAAAAGTTGTTTTGCAACATGCCCTTTTAGAATACAATGTCCCTTTTCGGCCGACTATTGTAAATTCATCAAATTTATTAAATGTCCTTAACCGGACAGTTGTAAATAAAAGAGATAATAATAATTAAAAATATATGCGTTGTCAAATTATACGATTGTGCGAATCTTCGATTGCAAATGTCACATATGAATCGACGATCCCCGGTATGGACTCTCATATGCCTCCTTAGGTCACTTCGGGTGCTGAAGGACCAATCGCATTTCGTGCATCTGAAAGGCTTTTCTCTCTCAGCGATTCGGCCTTTATTTCTTCAATCGAGGAAAACCGCCGTCCTTTCATGGGTCTCTTCAACTTTGGGAATAGGAAAAAGTCACACGGAGCCATATCTGGTGAATATGGAGGTTGGGGCATGACTACGGTATTGTTTTTGGCCAAAAAATTACGAACAAGCAACGACGAGTGAGCAGGTGCGTTATCGTGGTGCAACAGCCATGAATTGTTTTTCCATAAATCGGAGCGTTTTTTTCGGATTGCTTCACGCAAACGTCGCATCACTTCAAGGTAATACTCCTTATTAACCGTACGACCTTGTGGTAAGAACTCTTGATGCACTATGCCGTTATAATCAAAGAAAACAGTAAGCAAAACCTTGACATTCGATCGAACTTGACGTGCTTTTTTCGGTCTTGGCTCACCTGGGCTCTTCCATTGGGACGATTGGGCTTTGGTTTCGACATCATAACCGTACACCATGTTTCATCACCAGTTATGACCCTTTCAAGCAAACTTGGATCGTTGTTGACGTCATTTAACAGCTCTTGAGCGATGTTCATGCGATTGCTTTTTTGGTCAAAATTTAGCAGTTTTGGAATGAATTTTGCTGCCACTCGTTTCATGCCCAAAACATTTGAAAAAATGTTATGACATGAGCCAATTGATATGCCAACTTCATCAGCAACTTCTCTAATTGTGATTCGGCGATCATTCATAACCATTTTTTCCACTTCTTTCACATTTTCATCGTTTGTTGACGTGCTGGGTCGACCGGAGCGTTCGTCATCTTCAACGTCTTCGCGGCCATCTTGGAAACGCTTATACCACTCGTAAACACTTGTTTTTTTCATAGCAGACTCATCATGGGCTTTTTGTAACATTTCACACACTTTGTTACACTTTATTTCATTTTTTACGCAAAATTTAATACAAATTCTTTGACTTTTCAATTCTTCCATTGTAAAAATCGCCGAGCTCAGAAAAACACGTCGAACCTTAGCGACTACCACAGACAAAGTAAACAGTGAATATAGCTGAAAATTTCATCATACTTTAGGGGCATGTATACCAACACAATAAAAAAAAAAAATTTGACAATCAGACACTCCAGACCCGCGAAATTTAAAAATTCCGGGTACTTTTTGAACACACCTCGTATATATTATATATATATATATTATATATATATGTTTTATATATATATATGTATATATATATATATATATATATATATATATATAAATTATACTAATAAATGAATTTGAATAAAAGATATTTTACATAGAAAGGGATAGTAAAATGTATTAAATAATAAAATTTATGGAAAAGATAACATGAATGAGAGGCAGATGATTACTATATTATATTTGGTTAGCAAAGTATTGTGTAATATCAAAATTAACAAATTCTGGAATATCATAGAAATATTGAGATTTTAAGAATTTTACTATAGTATTGTGGAATTTATGATTATTTAATTTTCGTATATGAAGTGGTAGTAAGTTAAAAAGTTGAATTCTAAATCCGTCAATTGAGTTTAAAGACGTTGCAAGTTTAAATACTGGTGCTTTAATTGTTAAGTTTCTTGTCTTGTAATGAGAATTCGACATCGAAGACAAATTGAAGCGTTCGGGGTTATTTTTTACAAACGATAAAGTAATGAGCAAAAATATACTCGGAACGGTGAGGATATTATGTTCACGAAAAATGTTTTTACAAGAAGATAAAGAACTAATAAAATTATTCTCAAAGCTCTTTTTTGAAGTTTAAAAATGCGGTTAAGAAATGAAGAGAGCCCCCAAAACTGGATTCCATATGCGATGTGCGAGTAAAAATTGGAGTAGTAAATTAAGAGAAGACAATTCAAACTAACCTTAGATTTAAGGGCTCTTAACATAAAACACGTTTTCGTTAAATTAGGTGTTAGTATAGAATCAACGTGATAGTCCCAATTTAAGTTTATATGCAATTGTATGCCTAAAAACTTCGAGAAAGAAGAAAATTTGAAAAGAGTATTGTTTGCGTTCAGCGAACTTATCTCATTATTAATTTTATTAACAGTACGAAATGACATTTGGGTTTTATCATCATTCAGTGAAAGATTATTGGATTTAAACCAATTGGAAATTGAAGTCATTACTAAATTTAATTTGTTACTTATTTCTTCTAAAGAATTTCCCTTAACCATAATACTAGTGTCATCTGCAAAAAGAACAAATTTACAAAGATCCGAACAATTTCTAAGATCTTTTATATATATAAGAAATAATAAAGGTCCAAGTATTGAACCTTGAAGGACACCGAGTTTGATATTTAATTTGTCTGATATTATTACCGAACCATCATCATCGCTCAAGTAATCAGACTGAGTCCTGTTTGATAAGTCAGGAGCTAAACCACGCACGCCGTATTTTTCAAGTTTATTACAAAGGATATCAAGGGAGATACTATCAAAGGCTTTGGACAAGTCACAAAAAATTGTAATGCAAAACCTACCATCTTTAAAAGAATGAACAATATCATGTAATAATGTGTATATAGAATGGGATGTTGAACATTTTTGTCGAAATCCGAACTGATTTTTAAATAGAATACCGTTTTTTGTTAAAAAATTATTAAGGCGACTAGGTAATATTTTTTCAAAACTTTTATCAAAAGTATTTAATAATGAAATTGGTCTATAATTATTAATTAAATCAGAGGCCCCTTTCTTATAAAGAGGCTTAACTTTTGAATGTTTAAGATGATTTGGATAGGTGCCTTTTTCGATAGCGTTATTAAAGCATATGAGAAGTTTATCAATAAATAATGGAAAAAATTGTTTGAAAATGTCAGATGAAATTTCATCTGGTCCTGAATTATTAAGAGAAAAAATTGGATGCGACAATTCCTCGGAGAATATAGGATATAGATAAAAGGAATTTCAATTAGTTTTTATTTTAGAAAAGATTGCATTTAGAATGACCGAATCAATAGTTATATTTGAAGTCAAATTAAAAGCTTCATTAACGAAAAAATTATTAAATGCGTTGGCAATTGAAAGCTGATCATAAATTTTTATATTATTAATATTAAGGCATTCAATATTGTTACAATTTGCTTTAAAGTTAACTTCCGATTTTATGAGTGACCACATCGCTTTTTGTTTATTATGAGAAGTGAAAATAATATTATCATTGTACTTAATTTTTGCTAGTTCACATAAATCGTTAAAAACTTCTCTATATTTCACAAAATAAATCATAAAACTAAAATTACTATTATGTTTGGATTCTCTTTCTAAACGCAATAATTTATTATATGAAATATATAGACCTTGAGAGTACCACGTTTGAGTTTTATTAATGTTCATTTTATGTTTTGATATAGGAAAAGCAGTGTTGAAATTGTGTAAAAAAGAATTTATAAGTGTATCAAACGTAAGATCATTGGAATGATCCAACATATTCCAAGTCTCTTTTTCTAGTAGTTCCTTGAAAAATAATTTATTTTTTATACCGATTCGCATTGGAATTGGAATTCTTTTATACCGATACGCATTGGAAGGAGAATTAGTAGTATTAGGCAAAGAGAGTGAAATTCCATAACGGTCAGAAAGACCGGTATTAATTACACAAGAATTTACCGTAGATATATTTGTGAAAAAAATATCAATACAGTATGGGGAGGAGTTAGTTATTTTCGTAGGGTCTTTAATAGTAGGAAATAATCCGAATGATTCCATGCTAAATTTGAAACTATCACTAATCCGGTCTCTTTTGTTTAAATGGATATTGGAGTCACCACAATTATTGAATCATATTTAATAAAAAGTTCATCTAACAGATTATATACTAAACTTATAAACTTCTTAACGTCTTGGTCAAAAGATCTGTACACACAAACAACACAAAACGTGCTATGAGAAAAATGGGTTTCGATAGCACAAAATTCAAAGACTTTCTATAGGCAAAATATTAGTTTTGATACTTTTACATTTCAATTTTGTTGAAGCAAAACTATAAACACCGCCGTGTTTGAAGACATTCCGGGCAAAGAAGGAGCATAAATTATAGCCATTTAATTTGATTAATAAAAGTTTAGAGTCGGTTAACCAATGTTCCGGCAAGCATAAAAAATTTGGTTTATATTTAGTCAGAACTATATCAAATTTGTTTAATTTGTTAGGTAAATTTTGTATGTTTTGACAGAGAATAAAGGAATTCACGTTACCAGCGAAAGCGAAAGGATTTGGAGTTACCGGAATTTATCAGAAGCTGCATATCTCTTGCGAGAATACGACAAAGTTTCTGTTTGGCACTGGAAATAAAATGAAGGCCGTGCCTGGTGTAGTCGGTTCTGTTAACGTACCTATTGATATCCAAGATCCTAACATTATTGAATTTACCACGACCAAAGTCACGGAAAATGCAACGATTGGCGTTGAAAATTCTGGAATTCAGAGCATAATCGTCATATCGATAAGGAATTGTAACAATACAAAGACTTGTCTTGCTACATGAATGACGGGCTATCTCTAATGCATCCCGAATAACATTAGATTTAGTGTCATTCGTTCCAGCCATTATAACAACATGATCACGAGCGCCAAAATTCGCAACTAGACTCGAGATATCAGCAACCACGCTAGAGAACCCCGCACCGGGTTTGACCAATCCAAGCACACTGAATTTGGTACCTAACAAACCTGGTAAGAACTCGGACCAAGATCTGCCGTGGCTGTCAGACCAAATTAGTAGTTTAGGAGTGGCCTGGGGAGAGGAGGAAGAAGGAAGTGTGGGAGACGCTTTGGCCGGTTGACTTGTACTATTAGCTGCTTGGGGTGATGCCTTTAATCCAGATTGCACCTTTGAATTCTCGCCATTCAACTTGGAATTGGCTATTGCCAACTCTTTCGTTAACCTGGCAATAATTCTGTCTGTCTCGTCAAGTGCTGCTTTCAGTGAATTGTTACATTCACGTAAACACAAACACTCGGCGCAGACAACGGTACTGTTCAAATTAAATGCATCATCAAAAACAGTTTTACCTATTGAAATTTTTTTTTTATTGTTATTATATTTTAACAGCAATCAGAACCTTACGTCCTATGAGCTGTTGGGCTGAAACTTCTCCTTCCTTCGTATTTTTTAGATAGTAACCCAATGGTAAATCCATCCATATTTGATGATTTTTGTTATTGGAATTAATCTAATAGGGCGACTTTTTATTGGTGCAGCAATGCCGCGCAAGGGCTATTTTCACTTGGAAACATATTGATATCTATATTTCCAAGTGAAAATCGTTATCACTGCTGCCTGACAACAGGCTGCTCGAAGTGGGTATCGAACCCGGGACCTCTGATTCAGGTTCCGTCGCTCTTAACCGCTTACCTACAGGCGAGCCCATCTCTTGAAATATTACTCACCATTTGACTTCTGGTGTTGACCATGTTGACTATAAAGGGCGCAGGTGAAAACTTGTATGGAGAGGTAGTAGAAATCGTCCGTTCGAGTGAGTTCACAACACAATGGAATTAAATGCACCAGGTATATTATATTTTTTAGGAGGTAATAAAGTAGCTTATTTTAAAATTAAAATTGAATACAAATTGAGAATAATAAATGTGAAATATATATATTTTGTAGAGTTTCGAACAAGAATCCAAAAATAATACAAAATAAAAAACAAGAAAAGTTTTTAATAAACAATTTCTTTATTTAATTATTTGTTTTACTGTCGACGTTTCGGAACTAGGTACGTTCCATCTTCAGGACATCTGTCAAGAAACATGATCTTGATGAGATTTTTGCAAACAATATGTTTAGGAAAAGAAAATAGATTTTTCTTAAATAATAAATTAATTGCAAGAAAAAAAAAATATAATAATGTACAGAAATATGTTAATATGATCAAAATGAAAATGATAAAAATGATAAAAATAAATGAGTGGATTATCAGAACAGGATATTAAACATAATAGAAATTTTTTTTGAAAGTTATGGAAAATTTTTTAAGAAAAGGTTAATGACAAAGTTGAATTAATTACCTGTATGTTTGAATATATGTTAGCACTTTTTCACTAAACAAGCTTTTTAACAAAAATGAATTTGTGAGTTAATTTTCCGCCGAATAATTAGATTTTGTAAATCAAAATTACTAAAAGATTTGTCTTTTTTAAAATTATTATTTGAAATACAAATAATATTGTTTTTTAGATGTTGTGCGATTGGCTTTTGAAAATTAACTAATTGAAACTAGTGTGTCCTTTGTAACACGTGTAAACACTTGAACGAGAGCTGTGAGATTGTATGTGTGTGTTTTTATATGTTAGGGTTGAAATACTTAAATTGTTGATCTTAAAAGAAAGTCGATATTAATTGTTTGTCAAAAAGTGTAAAAAATTTAAATATGAGTCATGTAATAGGTTGTGATCTGATCTAATGTTGACACTGTTAGAAACATTTATGAGAATGAGACAACTCTCCGCGAATAACCTTCTAAAGATGCAACTTTCATGATATAAAATCTTTGGAGTGAAATTAAATGAATGGGCGTTTTCTATAGAGTGTTGTACTAGGGTACTTTTGAATTTTTTTTGTTTATGGTGGACCACACTTAGTTCATGTTGTCTCATTCTCTTGTGTACATATTGGGAGGTTTGTCCAATATATATAAGTATTCACACCCTAACATATAAAAACACACACATACAATCTCACAGCTCTCGTTCAAGTGTTTACACGTGTTACAAAGGACACACTAGTTTCAATTAGTTAATTTTCAAAAGCCAATCGCACAACATCTAAAAAACAATATTATTTGTATTTCAAATAATAATTTTAAAAAAGACAAATCTTTTAGTAATTTTGATTTACAAAATCTAATTATTCGGCGGAAAATTAACTCACAAATTCATTTTTGTTAAAAAGCTTGTTTAGTGAAATGTGCTAACATATATTCAAACATACAGGTAATTAATTCAACTTTGTCATTAATCTTTTCTTAAAAAATTTTCCATAACTTTCAAAAAAAATTTCTATTATGTTTAATATCCTGTTCTGATAATCCACTCATTTATTTTTATCATTTTTATCATTTTCATTTTGATCATATTAACATATTTCTGTACATTATTATATTTTTTTTCTTGCAATTAATTTATTATTTAAGAAAAATCTATTTTCTTTTCCTAAACATATTGTTTGCAAAAATCTCATCAAGATCATGTTTCTTGACAGATGTCCTGAAGATGGAACGTACCTAGTTCCGAAACGTCGACAGTAAAACAAATAATTAAATAAAGAAATTGTTTATTAAAAACTTTTCTTGTTTTTTATTTTGTATTATTTTTGGATTCTTGTTCGAAACTCTACAAAATATACACAAATCCAAGACTCTACCATTCAATATATTCCAAGAACATTATGGAACGAAATTTCTTTCAAAACTTATCAAGAACTGTAGATTACAAACAAATATGTTTAATGAAAAAATATTCAAAACTTAACTCTAAATATGCTAATGTTATTAACAAAAAAATATTTCTAATTCGATGTAAAAATGAATGGATTATACCTAATTTTATTTCTAATATTATAAACAAACAATTCTTATACAACACTTTCAACATCTATAAAATTGAACGACAAATTAATTACCTGAAAATGTCCGTTTTGAATCTTGAAATAAAAAATTCTTTTATCTACATAAATTACTTGAAATCACAACTGGATAACATAATCAATACACTTTCCAATACTTTGAACAAAGACCTTTTAAATCAATTTTTAGCTTTTGAAAACTATAAATTTAACAAACATTTTAATACCACTAAAGAAAAACATATTAAAAAAAACTAAAACTTTAATTAAAAAAAGAGATGACAACTATCCCTTCAAAATCTCTAAATCTTGTACAGATAAGTGGTTAGTTAATAAAACTGATATTTACATTCCAGAAAATGTTAAATATATTCTAGCATTAGGTCCAAAATTTGCATACTCTCCTCAGAAATACAGTAAAACAGATTTCATAAAAATTCTAAGTAATATTGAATACAACATTAGAAACATTGAAACAAACAAACAGAATAACATTAGATCAAAACTATGTGACAGACTGGTAAAACATATAAAGAAAGTAAATAATAAATTTCAAAACTTTCATTTAAAGAAACTCCACAACGACATAGAAACTAAAGCTTTTATTAAATCTAATAATATTATAGTTTGCCCAGCCGATAAGGGTAATATCACAGTCATTCTTGACAAAGAATTTTACAACAATTCCGTCCTCAACCTACTTAAAGATGATACAACATATAATATTTTAACAGAAGATCCCACACAACGTTTTTCTAGAATAGCTTTTAAATTAATTAATGATCTGAAAAACAAAAAACTAATTTCTGAGAATTTTGCTTTTAACCTAAAAATACAACACCCTATCTCCCCTAAGATGTACTGTCTTCCAAAAATACACAAACCTGAATGCTCTTTCAGACCTATTGTCTCCTACATTGGCTCTCCTTTCTACAATATTTCGAAACTCATTTCTGATGTCCTAAAAAATGTTACAATCAATTCTCCCTATTATGTCAAGAATTCGTACCAATTTGTGAATTTAATTAATAACCGCAACATCTCTGAAAATCACTTATTTCTAAGCTTAGATGTGGTCAACCTTTTTACATGTGTCCCACATGAATTAATCCTAAACTCAATCGATAAACGTTGGCACACAATTTGTAACTTTACTGACTTTCCGAAAACAGTCTTCACTCATATTATCAACACTATTTTAAATTACTCCTATTTCCATTGCCAAGACAACTTTTATTCTCAAATTAAAGGCAATGGGATGTCCCTTATCTCCCGGAATTATCGACTTAGTTTTACAAACACTAGAAATTTCCGTTTTCTCAACTTTAAAATATCAAATTAACTTTTATATTAGATATGTAGATGACACTTTTTTTATCATTAACAAAAATCATATAAACACAGTACTAGATCTTTTCAATAACTTTAACAATAATATAACTTTCACACATGAACTACAAAATAATAACAGGCTTAATTTCTTGGATGTATCCGTTTACAACACTAATAACTTTATTCGAACAAATTGGTATAGAAAAACTACATGGTCGGGTAGATACTTACACTATTCCTCATACTGTCCCAGAAACTATAAGATAAACACTATTATTTCCCTTACAGACCATGCTATTTTGTTGTCTCACCAAACTTTCCATCCACAAAATTTATCCCTAGTAAAAATAACTCTAATTGAAAAAGGTTACCCAAAAAATCTCATTCATTCAGTTATTCAAAAAAGACGAACTTTTTTAAAAACACAAATTAATTCTCCCAATACCACTACCAACATCAAAAACGCCAATTTTATTTACTGCAGCATTCCTTACGTTGAAGATTTATATTATTATTTTGCCAAAATTTTGTTAGAAGAAAACATTTTAGTATCAGGCTCATCCTTACACTCCTTCAACCAATTCTTTACGAACATTAAATCGCCTACCCCATCCAATTTCAATACTAATGTAGTATATTCTGTTTCTTGTAATGACTGTGCTTTTCAATATATTGGACAAACTTTGCAATATGTACACAAAAGAATGAGACAACATGAACTAAGTGTGGTCCACCACAAACAAAAAAATTTCAAAAGTACCCTAGTACAACACTCTATTGAAAACGCCCATTCATTTAATTTCACTCCAAAGACCTTATATCATGAAAGTTGCATCTTTAGAAGATTATTCGCGGAGAGTTGTCTTATTCTTATAAATGTTTCTAACAGTGTCAACATTAGATCAGATCACAACCTATTACATGATTCATATTTAAATTTTTTACACTTTTTGACAAACAATTAATATCGACTTTCTTTTAAGATCAACAATTTAAGTATTCACAAGCTAACATATAAAAACACACACATACAATCTCACAGCTCTCGTTCAAGTGTTTACACGTGTTACAAATGACACACCAGTTTCAATTAGTTAATTTTCAAAAGCCAATCGCACAACATCTAAAAAACAATATTATTTGTGTTTCAAATAATAATTTTAAAAAAGACAAATCTTTTAGTAATTTTGATTTACAAAATCTAATTATTCGGCGGAAAATTAACTCACAAATTCATTTTTGTTAAAAAGCTTGTTTAGTGAAAAAGTGCTAACATATATTCAAACATACAGGTAATTAATTCAACTTTGTCATTAACCTTTTCTTAAAAAATTTTCCATAACTTTCAAAAAATTTTCTATTATGTTTAATATCCTGTTCTGATAATCCACTCATTTATTTTTATCATTTTTATCATTTTCATTTTGATCATATTAACATATTTCTGTACATTATTATATTTTTTTTTGCAATTAATTTATTATTTAAGAAAAATCTATTTTCTTTTCCTAAACATATTGTTTGCTAAAATCTCATCAAGATCATGTTTCTTGACAGATGTCCTGAAGATGGAACGTACCTAGTTCCGAAACGTCGACAGTAAAACAAATAATTAAATAAAGAAATTGTTTATTAAAAACTTTTCTTGTTTTTTATTTTGTATTATTTTTGTATTCTTGTTCGAAACTCTACAAAATATATATCTATATATATATATATATATATATATAAATCTCGTGTCATTCAAAAACATGTTCATATATAGACATATCCAACATTTATCCAAATTTGATGAAATGCTACCTACAAAATCACTGATTATAGTTTTAAATCTAATTAAAAATCAATGCTTACAAATTTGAATAAATGTTGCCATGAAAAAAAAATTAAATGTCATCTGTCAATATTTATGAAAATAATTATATAAATAGACTTATGATTTAGATTTAATTGATTTGCTTACCAAATTATTTTGGAAACCAAAACTTCATTAAAACCTTATAGATTAGAGATCACAATAAAAAAGCGGCACTTGAATTTAAAAATAATAATAACCAAAATTTTGACATTTCACAAAAAAAGAATCTTTAACGAGTTACTTCAATAAGACGCAAATAAATTAATTATTACAAGTTATGTTACAGAAAATATTGCCTAACAAATTATAGATACAAAACAATATTGTAAAATAAATATTTTCAAAAAATTTTGACAGAAAATGGCAAAAAAAACAAAACACTAAAATGACAAATGTCAAAATTTATGGAAAATTTGAGAAAAAAAGATTTGTGATTTTTGAAAAACAAAAATTGACAGTTCAGAAAATATAATTCAAAAACATGTACATATATAGATATATCCAACATTTATATCCAAATTAGATGAAATGCTATATTCAAAATCACAATTTATAGTTTTAAATCTAACTAGCTGTAAGTGGAATTCTGCCTTGAGGCAATTATGGCATCGTGCCTTAAGGCAAATTGCTGGAACTTCCCGTACCGTAACGAAATGTTCGAGGAATACTGAATGTTTTCAAATAGATTATTATAAATATTGTAACATTGTCTAATATTTATAAGAATTATATAAACCGAATTGCAGAGTTGAAATTATTTGTAAAGTATATTAGAACTATAGTCAGAATTAAAAATAAAATCTGAAATATTTTCGATATACAAAAAACTAAATAAAAAAAAAAAAAAAAAAAAATGGAACAATTTTTTTTTTCCAAAATCAATTATTTTGTTAAGACAAGCAGAAAGTTCTTTGAATCATTTAAATCGGACGCTTAGTTCTCTCAAAAACTGCCATTTTTTACATATTTAGCTCCGTATCTTCGAAATGGCTGGGCCTGCCTTTGTCAAAAACTAATAAACTCTTCTCCCAATCATTACTAATTGAATGTTTTTTAGATCATTCAAATCGGATACTCCGTTCGCTCAAAAATTCGATTTCTATTTTCTGCACTCTTTGCTCCGTATCTCCGAAACGGCTGGACCTGCCTTTGCCAAAAACTAATCAGCTCTTTTCCCTATCAATAGGAATCGAATGTTTTTTGAACCATTCAAATCAGTTGATCCGTGCGCCCTAAAACGTGACTGGAAATTTGTATCCATACATACATACATACACACACACACACACACACATCCATTTTTTCTGAGGTATGCCAAAACGTTCAGAAACCTTCAAAACGTCGAGAAATGTAAAAATTTTCAATTCCGATTTTCGGCCCATTACAATAACTTACCCTACGGGAAGTTAATTAAAAGTCAATGTTTATAAATTTGAATAAATGTTGACATGAAAATCGTCAAATGTCATTTGTCAAAATTTATGAAAATAATTATATAAATAGATTTACAATTTATATTTATTTGATTAGCTTACCAAATTATTTCGGATACCAAAACTTCATCAAAACCTTATAGATCAGAGATCACAATAAAAAAGCGACATATTGAATTTAAAATTAATCATAAACAAAAATTTGACATTTCACAAAAAAATGTTTAACGACTTCAATAAGAAACAAATAAATTAATTATTCCAAGTTATATTGCCGAACAAATTATAGATACAACACAATATTGTAAAATAAATATTATATATTAATTTTTGACCAAAAAGGAAATATTTTGACATTTACAAATATACTGCATATTGAATATATGAAATTGACATTCACTATTTTTCAATTAAATGAAAATGTAAAAAATCAAATATTTATATAAAAAATTGTATATTCAGATGAAGATACTGATCTGTTAATTTAGTCTGAATCCTGATTTATTCATTAATTTAAAAAAAAAATGACATAAACAAAATTAAAATAAACAAAACACCTGCATCATGCGTTGGAATTAATTATCGAAGTGTAAAGAAATTTGTGTAATTAAAATAAAATATTATTATTATATGAGTTGAGATAAATTTTGATTGCCATCGCAAACGTTAATCATACAGAAAATTGTAACCTCTTAAATGGAATAGTACAATCTGAAGGTATCATTGCAATCTGACAAAAATAAACTAGACAAACTAAATATTATATCATATTATATTAAATTTCGATCCAAAAGAAAATATTTTGACAGTTATAATTAATTTGAAATGAAATGCAAATATCAAAAATCAGATCTTTATGTAAAAAAATATTTCTTTCCACAATATTCCCGTGTTGAATTTGCACTTTTCCTTGAATTTAACAAGCATATAATATATTCATTGATCACTTAAAATAATTATTAATTTATAATAAATAAATATTGACGTATTTGACATGACAAAAGTATAATAAACAAAACGCTATGATGCGAGTGAATTAATTTTTGAAGTATGAAATGTCAAATAATTTTGAAAATTATAACAAGTTTTTAACTATTTGTCAGAAAGAATATATTTTAATACAAATTAATACCCATATCAAGCACCAAAGTAATAAATACTATTTATAAAATGACATATTATTTATAGACAATATGATTTTAATGCATATTTTAATTATATGTTTTATATAAATATCGAATAAATATATTTATGTTTCACTTGATTTCAATGAAAATAATTCAATGCCAAAATAAAAAGTATACATCTAAAATTATAGTCTAAATATTACAATTTTGATAAATAATCATCCATTATTTTACAGTACGAAAAATGATAAAAAATTAATAAAATTGCCAAAAATCAAACATTTTATAGATTTGGACTCGGATTTCTCAGAACTTTATCCATGTTAGTTCGAACTGTTTGCATAAGACATAAGACCTTTTTAGAAAATTCGTCCAGCACACATATCTTATTCATTCGTTATTATCAATAGATTATAAATATTTCTTCTAGAGTATAGACCAGAGGTGGGGAACCTTTTTGCCGTTAGAGGCCGCACTTAAATTAGGCAGCAATAAAAGAGGCCGCATAAGCTGATTGACCTAAAAAGTGACTTTTGCGAAAGTATTATAATTTTGTTATAGTTTTAACAATTTATTGCATTATATAGAAAAAAGTAAGTATAATACTTACAAATTTTAAATATTTTATAAATTAAATTTTAAATGAATTATAAATATTTTAGTTCGTTTTAATTTCATTTAAACATTCATTTTTTATATAAAATAATATTAAAGTGTTTTGATTTGAAATTGATTCTCATTTTCTTATTGTTACATAATTATTTGAAATAAGAAATTATATGTTTTTCTTATACCATTGCATTCACTGATAGATTTTTATTTTGCAAACTAAGATGTTAACGGTTAATTTAGGGAATTTCGGGCTTTGGAAAAGCCAGATTAAATTCATTTGTAAACTTTCGATATGAATATATTCCTTTTGTCATTAAGGACAATAGTTGTTATAATAAAAAATAGGATTAATGCATTAAACACAACGTTACCTCTTGCCAAAAGAAATATACCTAGACTAGACACTATTGACAGACATTCAAAAATATAATTTAAAAAATATTATTAATAAATGATGTACCTAATCCATTTAGAGAATGATAATGTTTACCCATAACTATAAGCGTATTATTTGATAATGTACTAAACTCATAATAATGCACGTGAAAGAAATATTTTAATTAAAATATGTATTTATTATGCACAAAATGTATTACTTATTTAAATGTATTACAATGTAATGTAGTACTTTATATTTTGCATTTAAGTTGTTCTCATTTCAAAAACCTTACTCTATATTTATATTTCAAGATTTAAATATAAATAAATTCTATATATTATGTGCATATAAATACGCAGGGGCGGATTTAGAAATTTGGCGCCCTGGGGCACTGACAAAAATGCCGCCCTATCCCTGAATTTTTAGGTAAAATAGTTTTTATATATCATTTTTCTAAAATTAAAATTGCTATTTAATTGCAGAAAATTTATTACGCATTACATACTATAAATAGTATTGCTTGGCATCGTGCCTTAAGGCAAATTGCTGGAACTTCCCGTACAAAAAATTAAAATAAAAAAAGAACTTTTTTTAAAGCGATCGCCCTGCTTTAGCTGCGTAGAGACAAAATAAAGAAGCGCGTAAGCGTCGCTCCGCAGAATAACGCCTCGCAGAATAAATAATGATACAGAACCCATAGTAAAATGTAAACAAAATTTATACTTATTATTAAAATATATGATAATTTGATGTGCATATGTTTAATGATCACTTTTGACCAAATGTTTCTTTTTCAAATTTTTTATTGGACCATCGAAACCGCTAGACCTGCCTCCTACAAATTTAATCAGTTCTCCGTTTTGTCTATACATGTAAATTTCTTTTAATGATATTGGACGTTCCATTTTTCAAAAACTGAATTATTATTTTTGGAACCTGCTTTGGCCAATAACTAATCAGCACGCCTCGCTATCAATAGGATCGGATCATTCAAATAAAATTTAATTTTAATAAATTTAGTACATAAAAGTTAATAATTTACAAAAAAAAATCAAAATATGAAAAAAAGGTTTCTTAAATTCAATTTTCATCATTTTTCAAAAAAAATTAAAACTTTTTATAAAATGTAATTTTCAGTACAAAAAGTTTCAGTAACTTGCCACTAGACATCAATTTTTAAAAATATATTTTTGTGTTTTATGAAAAAAAGTATAGTTTTGTGTCATTTTATAACTATGATCTCATAAAATTGCCAATATATCTACGTAAAATCTGGTTGCTCCGATCTCCGCCAAAGCTACGGATTTGCTTTTGGTTGCGAGAAGTATAAATTTTTATCATTTTACTACGGATACGCATAAAAATCTTCAACCCGGGTGCTAACGATTCTTTTGCACTGTTAATTTTTTTTATAATACTTCTTGTATCATATAATAGGCGATGTCTTGCGAAATCGAAAATATTCCTTATATTAAATAATATTAATATAATATATTACATCTCTATTTCGTATCTGCCCAAGAGTCTGTGTTTCAGGCTAGTAATCTGATGTCATGTTACAATATGACTGTTTTTGGTGGGATTTTTGTACAATAGTTATTTGAAAGTAACTCTGCTATTTTGTACTAGACGGCAAGGGGCCGCACAAAAACCTCCCGGAGGCCGCATGCGGCCTCGGGGCCGCAGGTTCCCCACCTATGGTATAGACTATACATGAATATTAACTCATATCGAGTATCGAAAGTGGATCAGAAATAGGATCGATGACCTTTTTCTTATGCGTACTTGATCAATGCATAGGACTTCGACATAGGACCTTGAACTGCGGGGCTTACGACATATCAGGTCACTTTCTTAGAAATTTCGCGGTATCTTATCTGAAGATATGGCAATAACTTCCAATAATGATGCAAAAATTCGTTTATTGAAATTTGTGGAAATTTCTAAATTGTTATACGGATTTAAAAGTAATGTTTTAAACATGCATTCATTAATCCATCTACCGGATGATGTAATGTATTTACAATCTTCAATAAGTGATTTTACTGCATTTCAAAAATGTCTTCGATCTGGTAGTCGTCCACTGTCACAACTATGCCGCCGTTTACACGAGATGTTTTCAGTGGACAGAAATACTGATATTGGTTCAAATAGATCTAATATTGAAGTTCTACGTAGAAAAATTAATACAAACACTGGAAAAATAACCATACAACGAGTGCGATATAGAAAAATTATTTTGACGTGCAATGAACCAAATAACTCTGTTTTACTTAGCGATGGGACAATAATGTTAATTCGAGATATGTTTGTGGCATCCAATAATGTGTTAAGAACTATTATGTATTTATTATAATATTTTAAGTTTAACACATTTTCATTAAAATATGTTTGTAATTTAATCTCGTATGTTGGCACCATTTATGTGAAACTTTTATAAATCGACCCTTATCCGACAATAAGGGTCGAATCAGGTAAAACTGATTATTATTGAGCGGGGGTTAGTTATGTTTGAACCGCCAACAAGTACAGATTAAAAATATCAACACCCAATAATGTAAGTTACAATTTAAAAAAATCTATAAATCTTAAAAAGTGTTTGTTTTTACATATCAAGAAGAGAACCCATAATTAATATCTCTTCATTTGGTGGCAGCTAATTACGATACCTACTCCGAAATCAATAATAAAAAAATATGTGTGTGAAAACAAACTTCAACTAGTGAATTCAAATATATCAAAATTGTGGTGATAAAATTGGCGCGTTCCTAAATAATAAACAAAATCATAACTAATTATTCTACAAATATCAATCAATAAGTAATAACTGTAATAAATAAAAATCAAAACTATGATAAAATAGTATTCCAGTATAAAATACTACATTAATAAAACAAATCATCAAATAAAACTAAAATAATGTATTAAAACCGAGTAATTAAGTGCATTACCGAACATTTACTTATAGATTTTTTGAAAATTTTGCTTTTTTTTAATCATCACTTTAAAATCTGTTTATGCCATATGGTATTAGATAAAATTAACCACATATCTGCGGAAAACATAAAATTAGCAAATTGGATTTTCTAAACAAAACTTGAACTTTTCTTTCAAGAAGGTAAAAAAATAATGTACATTACATTAGTTTGTGAAATTATTTGCATGAATTTCTTATATACAATGGCTGTATATATATACAAATATATAAATATTTATAACATAAGTACATTTCACTAATGAAAAATGCTAATAACATAATAAAATTCCTCCATTTGCATGCTAATACATACATCTATCTGCAAATGCAACTCGGAACAGAAATGAATCCCTGATATACATATTGTCACGAATCCTTTTTTATTTATTGTGAAACCCTTTTATTTATTATTTATTACCCTTGATTCATGCCCTAATTTACTATTGTTGTTACATTCGCGGTCTTTCTACACCCTTACCGTGACGTCGCGATCCTGTAAGAAACTGATTACTTTAAAACTACTAATGAAAAGGCGTTTGTTCGTTACTTAATTAACAAACCTATATTTAAACATAACAATCCCTTAATCTAAAACATTTCTTATTCTAACATGCAACTTATTCTAGACTTATCTTTAACCACGGCGCAACCAGTGTCCTTCACATGTCCATACATCGGGCCCGATTCACATAAATCACTTAACCATCACCTTTAGGTATTTTCACTAAGTCTACTTTCTGTTTGGGGACAGTCTCCGAACGCTGTCCCCCCCATGATGTCCTCTAATCTCACATTCAATACATTTTATTAACACTTTCGTGCGCTGGACCGCACGTTTGTCGACACTGAGGCCACGCCGGCAACTCTCGACCCCGACAACGACTACCTCAAGACTACGACTATTTCTAGACTACGACTATTTCTAGACTACTCAATGCAGACAACCACCCTCAGCCTGCGGACACATTCCTCATCAGGGACATGGATTACACGCATAGGGAGAGGGGTAGTAATGTGTTATTTTACATCCGTGTGCGGGTCCTCACCCACACATTCGTAACACTACCCCACCTCCTCTAAAGATCGCCCTCGATCTTTCAAAACTCCATCCCTGGTGCTGCACCAGCTTTCCCTGCTCCGGAACCTAGGTGGTGCACTCCAATATCAGTCTGCTCCCCGGATAAAACATCGATGGCGCATTCCCACTTGTCCGATCTGCGGTCTGCTCTTATCCCGTAGGCTCAGACTTTCCTAAATCCGGCATAGCATCTGCACAGGCGTCGACCTCTAGCACCCTGATACACAATTCGGGTCGCGATGTTTCAGTAATGTAGTTGTACACGCGTTCAATTTTTTTTTCTTGCACTGTTACACAAAATTACTTCACACCAGATTTCAACCAAAAGTAAGATTACCTTAACAGTTTAGTGTATTTGCCCAAAAAGTGTCATAACAAACAAAAAAAAAAAAAGAACATCACTTAGTCCACTTTACTTATTCACTGTTTGTTAAAACTTTGATCTAACCTTATTGCTTTTATTACTACCTACATAAACTACATTCAAATATAATAACAAAATCGATCAAAGTTAATTAAACATATCAAATTTAATGAAAAAAAATATTCGAACTTATCAAGTATTAAAAATTATCAAACATTATAAAAGTAAATAACATAAAAACACTCAGAAAATGAACATAAACTTATCTACACTTAGCACTTACTTCTATAAAATTTAAAAAATAACACTATCTCATAATATTTTTATCAACAGCTTTTTAATCTATTCTAACAATAGATTCTAAAACTTAAAATAATGACATTATAACTACAACAAATTTACATTTAACATTAATATTTGACTTCTGTAAAACATAAGCGCATTTGTTTCTTTATCAACCTAAACCTAGTTACATACTTATTAACGACAATGTTTACTTAACAATGTAAAAACAGAAAACACACAACAAAAGAAAAGCATTGCAAGAGTAAGACTAAGAGCGAGAGTAAGAACAATAAAACTCAAATTGAACAAGTAATTAAAACACTCTACATATTATTTTAAAATTCGAGAACTGCTGACTGTTTTGAATTTGGCGGTCCCATCTCTATTAAACGCAAACATAAACCTAATTTTACCTTTATCTTAGCCTAACTATTCCTATCACTATTAAACCGTGTACAGCAAGTGCGCTTCTCAATATAAAAACAAGAAGTGAGTCGTCGGAATGCTTGTTTCCCCGGTGTTCCTAGGCTCCAAACGGTGCTAGATGCCCATAGCACCTTGCCTATCCAATAAAAGACCTGAAGCAGCATCGCGCCCGCTTATAATTTCAGAAGGAAATTACCATCAGCAATAAAAACCAAACAACACACAACGTCGCGCGACGCTTACTGATGGCGGAAGTTTTTGAGCAGGCATCGGGAGCGGATATCTGCTCCAAAACCTCACATTAGCGGCGGTACAATGTGGTAAAAAGTACCGGCTCTAGCGTGAAATCCACAAAATTTCACTAAAATACATATATCATAACACAAACAACCAAAGCTTCCAAATGGATAGCGTGATAGCAATCAGCTTGTATGTGATGTATCACGCTTCAACGGTCTCACTCAGAGCACCAGAACCCTCGCTGGGGGTGCTCCCACAGCCCAAATCCATATCCCCATGCTGTGAGATCAAAAACCAATTCATAATCAATAACCATAACACAACAACAAAACACCAGCCCGGGCGATCTTTCCCCAAAACCGTAAAACCCCAAATTTTCCCAAAAATCGCAAAACCCCATTCTATTCTCAATTTACTTTTTCTAAACACCCCTAGTATAACCCACATACATTATATCAAACACAAAACAACAATCATTTTAAAATTTATATTCACTCAAATCTTGCATTAAAATCTAAAACATTTTCTTTTAAAACGAGGGAAAAATCAAAATACACTTATCTCTTATACTTAGCTGGCCAGCTGACATTCATAAAAATATGCATACTCACACACAATTTCTCAATTCCCGACTGAACTAAACAACCACTTTCACAACCAAATCAAAATATTCATCTATTCATGTTAATAATCGTCTATTACCCCCAATTTTCTCTTTTCGCGTCGTATTCCTTCATACGCGAATTATTTCCTTTATTTCCTTGAATCCCTCACAAGGACATCTTTTTTTTCTCAACATCTTTTTCCCCAATATCATTCTATCTCAGCATTATTCTCAACGGTTATAAAGTATCGCCCAGTGCTCTCTGAGTGATGGAAAAGAAACACCAAAGTACAAACCAACGCCTCTGCACTTGCTGTCAATTCTAACCTATATACTATATACTATCCCTAGCATTACCCCTAATTATTCATCCTGCCTATTTATCTACTTCATTTATTCTATGTAATTTATCTACCTATGCATTTGCTACCTTTTTTTTTTTTACCTATATTTTCTTACTATTCTATCTTATTACTATTCTTAACTCTATTCTATTTGGGCGTGCATTAATTGTATAAAAGAGAAAAAAACCAACAGTCTGTGAACAAGTAATTTCTTTTATATAATAAATCTCGCAAAAGAACGAAGAAACAACAGGTGTAATAAATAATAATTATATCAGAAGTAATAACAGTATATTATAGAACATTTGCATACCAAATCGAGCATTGAATTTTAAAAAAAAGAACAATTATTAAATAATCTCACTATTTAATCTATGTGTTATACGGTAACTCGCCATTTTTTTTTAACTTCCCGTAGGGTAAGTTATAGTAATCGTCCAAAAATCGAAATCAAAAATTTTTACATTTCTCGACGTTTTGAAGGTTTCTGAAGATTTTGGCATACCCCAGAAAAAATGGATGTGTGTGTGTGTGTGTGTGTGTGTGTGTGTGTGTGTTTTGTATGTCCGCGTTTTTTCGTCCACGTTTTCGGGCGCACGGATCAACCGATTTGAATGGTTTAAAAAACATTCGATTCCTATTGATAGGGAGATGTGCTGATTAGTTTTTGGCAAAGGCAGGTCCAGCCGTTACGGAGATATGGAGCAAAGAGTGCAAAAAATAGAAAGCGAATTTTTGAGAGAACGGATCAACCGATTTGAATGGTTTAAAAATCATTCGATTCCTATTGATAGGGAGATGTGCTGATTAGTTTTTGGCAAAGGTAGGCCCAGAGGTTTCGGAGTTACAGAGCTAAATTTAAAAAAAATGGCTGTTTTTAAGAGAACTAAGCGTCCGATTTAAATGATTCAAAGAACTTTCTGCTTTTTTCAACAAAACAATTGATTTTGGAAAAAAAAATTTTTTGTTTCTAATTTTTTTTCAAAAAAATTTTTTTGTAATTTTGGACTAAAAATTCAAAAAATCACCCAAGCTAAGCACAGTCTAAGCGCCACTCTGGTAGAAATGTTTACGCAAGTGCGTTTAGACTGTTTGTGTACTGGAGCACTTTTCCAATTTTGTGAAAATTATTGAAAAATGTGAAAATGCCGCCAAACTGAGCACAGTATAAGTGAAAATGTCGCACAGAATTATTTGCAAATGCGTTTAGACTGTGACTATGCGGGAGCACTTTTTCAATTTTGTGTAAATTTGGCAACTATTTTTTTTTGGAATTTGATTCGAAATGAAATGACGATTGTTAATGTTCTGGAGATCATAAATTGATTTATTTATAATTAACTTTCCATAGTGTAAGTAATCGCAAAAAAATCGAAAATGAAAATTTTTATATATCTTCACGTTTCAGAGGTTTCTGAATATGTTGGCATACCTTGGAGAAAATTGATGTATGTGTGTGTGTATGTGTGTGTGTGTGCGTGCATGTGTGTGTTCGGATACAAATTTTCGTCGACGATTTCGGGAACACGGATAAAGCAATTTGAATAATTCAAAAAACATTCTAGCCGTTCCGAAGATATGGGGCAAAAAGGGCCAAAAACGGTAACTTAGTTTTTAAGAGAACGAAGCGTTCGATTTGTATAGTTCAAAAAACATTTTACTTGTATTAACAAGATGAAGATTTGATCAAATTTTCATGAAGATAGGACTAGCGGTTTCGGAGATCTAGTAAAAAAAAAAACTAAAAAAAAATAACATTTGGCGGTCAACAATAATCATTAGACATTAGACATATGCATATCAAATTATCAGATATTTTATTGAGATTTTTACAATAAGTATAAGTTTTGTTTACATTCCTATGGGTTCCGTACCATTGTTTTTCTGTTAGACAGCGACGCGGCGCTTACGCGCTTTATATTTTGTCTCTATGCAGTTAGAGCAGTACGATTGCTTTGAAAAAAAGTTCAGATCTTTCAAAATATATCAAAATGAAGATAACATTTTTTCCAAAAAAAAAATTTTTATAAAAAAAATTGTTTAAAATTTTTTTTTTTAAAGAAAATTTTATTTTCAAAAAAAGTAATTTTTTGTCCAATGTAAAATTTCTAAAAAATCTTATTTTTTCGAAGTAAAATTTTTTCAAAAATGTTAATCGTTTTTAAAAAAATAATAATTTTTGGTACGGGAAGTTCCAGCAATTTGCCTCAAGGCACGATGCCTTAATTGCCTTAAGACAGAATTCCACTTACAGCTAGTTATCTTTACTTTTACTTTGCAAACTATCTCTTTCCTAAAGCCTAGCGACTTATGCATTCTTCGCTTTCGCTTATTTCATTTATTGCATTTCTTATATCTCCCTCTAGTCCTACTTGCATTTCTATTTGTCCCTTTGTCGCATTGCATTCGTCCTCCCTTACGTGTTGTACTCGCCCCTTTTGAAGAATAATAGTTCCGTCTCACATGGACCGGACGCGCTCGCAAATTTATCTAATTAAGTATTACTACGTATCTATTAATTATCTCCTATTTTGCGATTATGATCTTACTGAATTATTCTTATCCTTAATCCTTTATTCCTATCTATCTTATCTATATTTGACTAAACATGTGACTGCCGTCTTGTTGCGCTAATGGAATAATTGCAAAATAACATAACCGGTTGAATGAAAGGGACTAGAAACCTATGATTTTTAAACTGAAGACAATAAAATTCATTCGACGCTTCCTTTATCCATCTTTTCTACCGCGAAAACTAAATATCAATCATTAAGTACTAAACACAAACAATTCAACAATAATTCAAAAAACAAATTAATAATAAAAACAGCATCAAAGTATTTTTTTAACAGTAACAACCATAAAAAAAAACTATCAAATATAAAAATTAAATTTCTAATCCCATTTCACTATTGGCAGTATGAGCCGTATCGACCTTGATGTCAGTGGGCTCGACTGATTACAATTAAATCGGAGTGGCTAAGTCCGCTCTAATTGAAAATCACCAAAGACATCCTGATCAATTCAAATGCATATCGAAAATCGGTGTCACCAAGAGCTTTCGCACTGAATTATATACAAGCTATCCAGGCGGTGGTGATCGACCTAACAAAAATTTGCCACAATTCAAATCCCTGTAAGCCGTTGCTTTCGACGCATTCCCAAATAAATATTCGGCACCTCATATGCACGGAGGCGAATAACTCCGCAATTCTCAAAACTGCTCTAAATTTTGAGATAAAACAAATCATAATAAAAATACTCTAACGCATAGCGCAAACAAAACTAAACAGAAAAAGAAATTCGCTCGTAATTTAAAAACAGCCACATGTATTCGAAAATTATTGTAAACCCCTGACTCAACAAAAAAAACATATCTATATACAAAGACATCTTCCCTAATTTTAAAATATTTTTTACACTACACTTAAAACTATCTACGCAACTCAAAAATCTAGTACTTAAACCAAAAAAAAAAAGCTTTTAGCCTGGCGTTGACATACGTTAGGGACCATAAGTTCGCAACACGAGAACGATGTCTGGGCATTTTCGACCTCACATATACTTGCCCCACGCGTTGTGGCGTCTTAAAAACATAGGGATGAAATGTTTACACAAAAAAAGCACTAAAAATTATCCCGCTGCGTCACTTAAATGTCTGTGACTTGAGATCGAATTCGAAGAGAAAATAACTTCGACGATATCTTACCCTTGCAATATGATATTTTAAAATAACTTTAATATTTACGACTATATATATAAAAAAAAAAAAAAACTCTACTCACAAGAACGATTTCCATGAAACAACACTTAACTGTATAACATAACTTAATGTATCTGGCAATCATCATAAATTTTATGTATTAGTGTTTACGAAAATGATTATAAATAACACAATACACTAAACAATCCTAATAATGTTCGTAATAAACAAAAATTCCAAATCTGTATAGAACAATATTTTTCTATACACTATAAATTATACAATTATAATAGTTTCGAATTTAAAATTTATATTCTAATATTCTTAATTTAAAATGATGGTAATTATAATTAACCTAGGAAACACGTATCTAATAGTACACGAACAACAGCCTTTCCCAAAAAATCGAAATAAAACAAACCGCGCGACTGAACAAAAAGAAACATTAACGAACAAAAATACAAATACAATAAATAGATTCAGCATTTCAAAATTATTATAAAACAACCTTTAAATTTTACAATTTAAATAGATTTTCAAAATCCACAAATCAAAATTCTAACAATTACTTGAACTACTTGATTATTCGTTTTCGCGCCAACCAATTTCGCAAATTACGTTTACATTAACCCCAACATACATAGAAAACCCTTTTGATCACACAACAACATTTCAATTTATATATACCGCTAAACATTATTTCAAATTGCACTATGTTTTCATAATTTTAAGTGTTCCAACAATCTTCTGTACACTCAACTATGATAACCAAGAGTTCAACAAATTTCATAAATATCAATTTAATAATAACGCGTAATCAAGAAATGCCGAATCTTCGCGAAAAAACAAATCGAAACCCGAAATTGATCAATAACAAAATAAAAAAAAAAAAAAAACGAGGAAACTGTAAACTTACACGCAAGGAAAAATAACCGCGAATGAACTAACAATAAAATTCTATTACCGAGATCGTAAGTACTACCGTCGATGGTGGACCAGAATGATTACCAAAATAATTTATGCTAATTTAATCATCTGATCGTTGAACCAACGAAAAGTAGTACCCGGCGCTTCCACCATTTTGTCACGAATCCTTTTTTATTTATTGTGAAACCCTTTTATTTATTATTTATTACCCTTGATTCATGCCCTAATTTACTATTGTTGTTACATTCGCGGTCTTTCTACACCCTTACCGTGACGTCGCGATCCTGTAAGAAACTGATTACTTTAAAACTACTAATGAAAAGGCGTTTGTTCGTTACTTAATTAACAAACCTATATTTAAACATAACAATCCCTTAATCTAAAACATTTCTTATTCTAACATGCAACTTATTCTAGACTTATCTTTAACCACGGCGCAACCAGTGTCCATCACATGTCCATACATCGGGCCCGATTCACATAAATCACTTAACCATCACCTTTAGGTATTTTCACTAAGTCTACTTTCTGTTTGGGGACAGTCTCCGAACGCTGTCCCCCCCATGATGTCCTCTAATCTCACATTCAATACATTTTATTAACACTTTCGTGCGCTGGACCGCACGTTTGTCGGCACTGAGGCCACGCCGGCAACTCTCGACCCCGACAACGACTACCTCAAGACTACGACTATTTCTAGACTACGACTATTTCTAGACTACTCAATGCAGACAACCACCCTCAGCCTGCGGACACATTCCTCATCAGGGACATGGATTACACGCATAGGGAGAGGGGTAGTAATGTGTTATTTTACATCCGTGTGCGGGTCCTCACCCACACATTCGTAACAATATAAAAAGGCGGAAAGAAGAAAAAAAGTGGAAATCTTAAAAAAGAAAAGGAAGAAAAACTCAGGAAAAAGATATGAATGATGAAAAGAGATTTTAAATATTAATATAAAAGGAAAAGCTTGTATCTCAGGAATGAGTTTATCTTTAACGCAAAATTGAAAATGTCAAGTGAGGCCGCGGGCTAAATAAAAAGCCTGTTTGTTTATTTATTTTACCAATATCTGTTAGTGTAAAAACTAATATGAATAGTGCAAAGACAATGAAAAAAAAACTTAAGTTTATTCAATGATTTATACAACTAATGATAGCGGCGGTCATATTACGTTATCTACAAGATCACGAACATTAATTATCCTCCGCCAGAAAAAGAGCGGCTATTTCAAATATACAAACATCAATGTATCAAAATAAATTAAATACATATTGATTCAAAAAGCATTTTATTTGTATTGACGAAACAAAGAACTGATGAATTTTCTTTCGCATGTTTCGGAGATACAATAAGAAAAGTAAAAAAAGGCTATTTTGCAGTCAGAATGATCATTAGATACATATGCACATTAAATTATCAGACATTTTATAGAGATATTAATAATAAATACACACGCTTAAATATTTAGTCTTTACGCTGCTAAAGATTTTACATACTACTAAATATGCTTTGAAAAAATTTCAAAATGTTCAAAAAATTAAAAATATTTAAACGTCATTTTTTTCAAACTAGTGGAGTGTATGGCATCGTGCCTTAAAGCAAATTGCTGGAACTTCCCGTACCGTAACGAAATGTTAAAGGAATACTCGATGTTTTTAAATAGATTATTATTAATAGTGTAACATTGTCTAATATTTATAAGATTATATAAACTGAATTGCAAAGTTAAAATCATTTGTTTAAAATATATTAGAACTTTAGTCAGAATTAAATATAAATCTGAATTATTTTCGATATAGAAAAAAAAATGATACAATTTTTTTTTCCAAAATCAATTATTTTGTTAAAACAAGCTGAAAGTTCTTTGAATCATTTAAATCGGACGCTTAGTTCACTCAAAAACTGCCATTTTTTGCACATTTAGCTCTGTATCTTCGAAATGGCGGGACTTGTCTTTGCCAAAAACCAATCACCTCTTCTCCCAATCATTACTAATTGAATGTTTTTTAGATCATTCAAATCCGATACTACGTTCTCTCAAAAACACGATTTGTATTTTCTGCACTCTTTGCTCCGTATCTCCGTAACGCCTGGACCTGCATTTGCCAGAAACTAATCAGCACATCTCCCTATCAATAGGGATCAAATGTTTTTTAAACCATTTAAATCGGTTGATCCGTACGCCCTAAAACGTGACTGGAAATTTGTATCCATCCATACATACACACACACACACACACACACACACACATCCATTTTTTCTGAGGTATGCCAAAATGTTCAGAAACCTTCAAAACGTCGAGAAATGTAAAAATTTTCAATTCCGATTTTCGGCCCATTACAATAACTTACCCTACGGGAAGTTAATAATAGAGTTTGGGGGACCAGTATGAACAATTAATTGTATAATTAATTGGTATACATGTAGTTGATATTAAATAATTTTGAAATTTTGAGAAGAGTACATACATTTTTTTCAGTACCAATTGCCACTTTTCAAAAGGTAATTAACATTTGTAAACCCGACTTCTTTCAGTAATGTATAATATATAAACTATTTCTTGCCTCACACCTATAGATTACTCATAAATTAATATATTATTGATAAAATCGATTATTTACACAATTAAATAAGGTATTGTTTAAGCAACTCGTTTTATGGCAAACTGCCACCTATCCCTAGTTTAATTTGATGATGCATGGTAGACATATTGATGTACTATTTAATTTTATTCTCACTCATATCAAATTTTACTTTTGCTATTACGAAATATTCTTGAGAAGCTCTGTAAAAGTATATTATTTTGATGATTTAAATTTAAAGGTCTTATTTATAAAATCATCCATGTCGAAAATTTTTATATTGATAGATGACATAGTTACGACATCTACTATCTTTAGCATTATAAAGAAGCACATCCTGAGGAGCCCTTTGAAAACAATAGAATTTAAGAAGTTTTTTTTTCATTGATATGTAAAAATTCTATGAAGAATTATTGAAATTAGTATTTATTGTAACAGTATACCTGTTTAAGTATGTAATACTGAAATTACAGAGCTTTTTCTAGAGCTATCCTTGTGAATGTTATGTATAAAGAATTTTGTACCTTTCTACAAAAATCCTAAATATATCGAGATTTTCTGAAAAGGCTCACAAATATAAATATTTCTTATCATAGTAGATACACGAAAGTACTCCATTTTGAAATTTAAGTAAAACACAATTATTTAAAAAAAAACGTAAACTTAATCAAAAAAAAAGTGTAAATAATATACTTCATCTATCCTACTTTAAAAAACGATAATAATTTTAGTAAAGTTTGACGAATTTTTAAAATTAAACTACTTGTCGTAATGCCGTAATATTACAGTAAGTTCTATAAGACCATGATGCATATCGCCAAAAAAAGTTCAATGAAAATCGGCTTAAATTTTTTTTCAACAGTTTATTACAAGAAAACGGCTCGGTAGATTTTCACCTTAAATTAATCAGTACCATTCCCAACTAATATCTTTCGAACAGTTTTTGATTTTTTAAAATCGGTTCGGTAGGATGAGCAGTGGCGGATTAAGCCATCTGCCGGCCTAGGCCCTATAAAATCAGCCGCCCTTTTTAATAGACAAAAATTTATCTTATTATTTAAAAAATATATTTTTATTTTAAATTACTTATATATTTTTTATTTTTTGAAATAATAATTGTTAAATAATACAAATAAATGTTTATTAAATATTAAACAATATAATATAAATATAATACTCATTTTGTCTGAACAAAAACATCAACATATCATTGTAATCAATTTCTTGAACAAGTTGTGCTTCGATAGTCAGTATTGCTAAAGCACTAAGTCTATCCTGGCTCTTTTCAAAGTAGAAAAAGACCTTTCTCCAGAACAATTTGTAACAGGATTACTCAAAAAGATCCGTAAAGCAATGTCTATATTTGGATAAACTTCACGAAGATTATTAGAATGCAAAAAATTATATATTCCTTGTGCGGAACGAACATCTTCCTTACTTGAAAAAGATTCTATGAGTAGGTGTTGTAAATGAATGCATTAATTTCCTAATGTATCTTCCAAATCTTCAGGATACTTAGTGACTAAGTCATCTGCCCGAATTTTTAATTCTCTAGTTTCCATTTCAAATAAATTGTCAAAAATATTAAATTTTTCATAGAGCGTATGATAAGCACTTTTACGGCCTGCCAATTGAACACTTAAAGTGTCTAAAATTCGATAATAAATATTTATTCGAAAATTTTCTTCTCTACATAGAAATACTCTTTCATACTCTTATGACTCGTCTGCCTGAAATTTTCGGGTTCTTTTACGATGATTGTCATGATAATAGTTTTTTACCCCAGAAAGTGCTTTTTCTTTTTCCTCGTATTCGGAAAATTGTTTAGCTCTCATGTCCTGTAAAAATAATGCCAAAGAACTATACATTTGTGAAACAGATGATAAATTAGATTTATTTTAGAGTTCCACTTTATCAAACCGCTGAACCTGCCTTCTTATAAATTCAATTAATGCTTCAATACGTCAATATAAGTGAAGTAAAATATGCATAAAAAACTTCTTTCATTTCTGAGATCTCCCAAAATTCTTACATATTTTTAATGAATATCCATTTTTGCAAATTGTTAATATCAAGAGCGATAGAATTGAGTAAAAATCAAAGCAAAACCTTAATAAGTCAATAAATGATCTTCTAGAGATTAACAGCAAATTCGCCGGCTACCAAGAAATTCTAGCGTTAATATTAACGTTAAAACAATATGTGATTGTGTCATGTCACATTTCCTCAAGTAAAAACTTGTTGCCAAATTCAATACCTAGAAATTTTAAATATCTGTACCGTATGGTTCAACAGTAACTCTGATTGCTTTACGATTGCAGCTCGTTATTGCGCAGTTTAACATGAAAAATCTATGACTAAGAGGTCTGGTCAAAATACAACATGAAAATTTCATTTTCGATTTTTTTGCAATTACTATAATTTAGCCTCAGGAAGTTACTGAGCTCATTACATCGAAATTGATGTCGATTGACGCAAACTCGAAAAGCTCAAAAATATTTAAAAAATCTATTTTTTTCAAGGTTATTCTTAAAAAAAAATACTAACAAGTAATCAAAATACTTACAACAGATGAACCTAATTTTTGCTGAACAAATTTTTTTGAACTTGTCACAGTTGTCATAAATATTAGAAATTTTTGGAATTTTATTCAGTAAACACTCTTGTTTTAAAGATTCTTCTGTTCTCCTTTTACGATATTCTGCACCACTTAGTTTTTTTCGGTACCCACTCATTGTAATTGTAAATAAAATGATTAAATTCAGACAAACCGAACAACTTAGTTAAAAAAGAGTCTAACTCAAAATAATATCTAATTTAAATCTTTAATGGTACTGAACACAATAATAAAATTATAAGACTTTTTACTTAAACGACTATCGTAAAACTGAAATAATTGCTGCGTTTTGTTTATAGTTCGATCTTAGATTTATACATTTGTCATTATTTGATTTCAGCCACTTAACCCCGTGCTCTCCAACCTGTGGTTCACGCACCCTTAGCGGGTGCGTGCGTGCGGTTTTTCCAAGAGTGACGTACTGTTTCGTAAATAATATTTTCGAAAATAAAACATTTTTTTTTCAAATTCTAACCATTTTTGCGATGAGCACCCCAATCTAATAAAAAAATGCGCCCTATTTTATTTTTCTTTAACTGATATTATCAGACTACAAATTAATATGCAATATTATGTAAAAATATACATAAAAATTCATGACTCTTTCAATTTTTATGTATATTTTTACATAATATTGCATATTAATTTCTGGTTTGATAATATCAGTTAAATGTTAGAATATTTATGAAATGAAATTGTTAGAAAAATAAAAGAGGGCGCAATTTTTCTTTATTAGATTGGGGTGCGCATCGCAAAAATGGTTTGAAACCACTGACTTGAACACGAACAAACACAGTTAGCGGGCGAACCCGAGCACTGCTCGCCAAAGTTATTGTTTTTAGGCGATAAAGATCGACTACAATGGTTCTTTATTGGGATATGTTTAGCTTAGATATGATAAGAGCAGATGAATTATCAATCGTTGCGGTAATAAATTAAATTTGAACGACATTTGAGATCACGAATAAACACTTAAAAAGTCTTTCTGGATAGCCATCAAGAGACATGTTATTTTTATACGATGTCTGTGTTATTTTTATTAATCAATGATTACACTCGAGCATTACGACTTATATTCTATTTTATATAACACTATCTGTAAATTTATAAAAAAAATCTGGATTAATCCTTAAAATAAATTATCGAGACATCTTATCGGGTTTAAATTTTTTTTGACATTCTGAAAAATTTGCCGCCCCCCAAATTCTGCCGCCCTAGGCCCGGACCTCACGGGCCTATGGGGTAATCCAGCACTGAGGATGAGCTTAAATGTAGACGAAAATTTAACACTTTTTTCCAACAGTTAATTACAAGAAAACGGCTCGGTAGATTTTCACCTAAAATTAATCAGTACCATTCCCAACTAATATCTTTCGAACAGTTTTTGATTTTTTTAAATCGAAACGAAAATTTAACACTTTTTTTTAAATTGCAAAGAAACGGCTTGGCAGATCGTCGCACAAAACTGACAAACGATAGTCCTCACCGAAATACATCAAATGGCTTTTAAATTTCTGAAATCGGTTCAGGCGCTTTTGAGAAAACGTCGATCAAAAGTTTAATTTTGACAAATGTCAAAAAAACTATACCAATTTTTGCAAACTTTGACGAATTTTTAAAGTTAACGAGTTGTCGTAGGGCCGTCGTATGGTATCTACCGTCAAAAAAAAAATCATAAAAATCGTCGAAATTTTTTTTTAAAACGTTATTACAAGAAAACGGCTCGGCCGATATTTACCAAAAACTAATCAGCACGATTTCCAACCAATATCTATCGAATGGTTTTTGAATTTTCAGAATCGATTTAGAATTGCGGGCTAAACGTGGGCGAAAAATTTTTCATTTTTCTGCAATTTACAACGAAACGGCCCGGCCGATCGCCGCACAAAACTCAGAGACGATAGTCCTCATCGAGATACATCAAATGGCTTTTAAATTTTTGAAATCGGTCCAGCCGTTCTGGAGAAAACGTCGATTTACGGCAAAAAATCTGTTCACACACACACACACACATACACACACGCACACACACACACATACACACACGCACACACACACCCATACACACACGCACACACACACACATACTTTTTCCAAATTTGGTCTCATTCGATTCAGAATGGCTCGAAACGTCGAGAAAACATAAAATTAGCGAATCGGATTTTTTGATGAAAACATAAACTTCTCCTTCGGGAAGTTAATTATATTACTAGAATTTTATATCAATTAAATAAATGTTTTTTAGGTACATGAAGCAATTACAAGGCTATTGAGTAATTGTGCCTTTAAGCAAGTTTAACCTAAACCTCCTGAAATTTAGAAATAATGTCAATGAGAGTTAAGATTTACTTAAATTGGTTCAGATTTATTTATGTCGATTCTACTAGAGCTATAATTTCTTATTTGATGCATGATGAGTTCTTTCCTATATATTTTGCTTCCGAAACGGATGCTAAAATATGCCAACTATGCTGCTGAACAAAAACTGAATAAAATAAACATAGCGCAGATTCCGGAGATTTGAAAATGTTTCGGAAAACGTAAAAATGCAGTAAAAATGCAGCGAAAAAAATAAACTGTTCAGTCTCTAAAACAAGCAGAGCTCTTCGATTTCCTATATTTTAGCTTTGATTTAATCAGCTTCGCCTATGTCTTTCTGTCACCGAATTGATTTAAGGTTACGGCAACGTTATATATTATATAACGGAGGAGGAAATGCAAGAACCGAATTTACTAAATATGAATTCGGTATAGATATTGATATAAATATTAGGTGAGGATAATCCTGATGCGAATTATAATGCAAGAGATATTATGAGGCCTAATTTTAATTATACACACACCCCCAGAACACACACACATACACTTTTAGTCCATGTGTTGGTCTCGTTTGATTCAGAATGGCTTGAGACGTCGGAAAAACAAAAAATTAGCGAATCGGATTTTTTGACGAGTACATAAATTTCTCCTTCGGTAAGTTAATCAGGGGAAAAAATAGAGTATCTTGCACTATATCAGCCTTTACATAAAAGCACAAATAACAATAATAAATCACAATTTATTCCAACAATTTGCCAGTGGCATAAATACAAATACAAAACGACGCATATCGCATCGTATAATAATTGAGATAATTTCGGTTCGGATTTTCATTAATGCGATAATTCGCGTCCATCTACGTATTTATACACACGCGGCGGCTTTATATCATATTTGTGTATAATTTTACAGCGAAATTTTAATTGCCGAATATCTGCAGTGCAATTTCAATTACTATTCAATTTAATTTATGTTAATTTTGCAAATATGTTAATGCTCTCGTGCGGTTGGCCCGCGCCTGCCGCCTGCAAATGCTGCTGCTGCTGCTGCTGATGTTGCTATTAGAATATATATATATATATATATATATATATATATATATATATATATGAACTGTTTAATAAATATTTGAATATTATTCGAATGCGATATCGCACACACAAATTGATATTAACACTAAACGGTCAAAGCCGGTCAAAATGACCGTTTCAATCTTTGTGTCTTAGACATTTGTAAACGTATACAATTATCAAACTATGACAATTTTTAGAATATACTAATAATAGTTTCTTCACTTTTTGATTTTAATTATTTTTTTATTCTCCGAAAAGTTGTAATGTGTTATTAATTTGACCAGTGCAAAATAATGTTATTTGGAGAGTTGTTTCCGCCGAAATGTAATTGCAGATTTATACAAAAAATGTAGCAAATGAACCAGACAAATTTAGAATAAAGTTCTGGATGGTGTGTGAACCCAATAGTAAATATAAAAACATTATATATTCATTTCTAAAAAAAAGTTAAACTTTTTATTTGGGGTTTAAATCAATTGCACTAATCTGCCATATTAGATAAATTGAATTTAAAATTGGTAATTCAGAATAACTATGTTATAAGGGAGGAGATAATTGAAATCATTCAATTGATGAATTTATCTAGGTATTATTATTTATTTAGGTATTTAAATTATTTTGATGCCATTTTAAAGGTATTTTGATAAAAATTCGATATACTAAATTTCAAATCCGTAGCTAACTATTGGCCGAGATATCAGTGAAAACATGCGAAAGTGGCCCCTTTTTCAAACTCACTTTTTGTCGGAAATATGGGAGATATCAAAAAATTGTTTACGTCATTTTTTGTACTGATCTTGTCTATATTATTTATAATGAATAATGTTAAAAAATTGTCATTTACTGGATGAAAAGTTGAAAATAAATTTTTATTTGAAATTTTCGACCAGTACGGTTAATTTGACTACTTTCTAAATAGCATCATTTTAAAGCCTGTATATACTTTCATTATCCAAAATTATATTTAAATCGAAAGTGGAACTTTTTATAAAAAGTTGGAAAAACCGAAGGTAGTACACGCGGAACCCGTAGAATATCCGTGTAAGTAGCGTCTTTCAATAGCAAAGCAGTGCACATTGCGCTTGGCGCGCATCGGAACATATTCTATATACAGGGCCGTGCCTGGGTATGTGGCCGCCTGCGTGCGAGAATTTTTTGGCCGCCCTTGAAATAACATAATAGGAAATATCAAATATGTTCTCGACTTGTAATTTTATATTTTCTCTATGTTCCTAGTCATTCTGAATCGTTCGAGACCAAATTTGTAACTAGCTGCAAGTGGAATTCTGTCTTGAGGCAATTATGGCATCGTGCCTTAAGGCAAATTGCTGGAACTTCCCGTACAGTAACGAAATGTTCGAGGAATACTGAATGTTTTCAAATAGATTATTATAAATATTGTAAAATTGTCTAATATTTATAAGAAGTATATAAACTGAATTGCTAATTTAAAATTATTTGTTTAAGTTATATTAGAACTTTAGTCAGAATAAAAATCTGAATTATTTTCGATATACAAGAAAAACTAAAACTAAAAAAAAAAAAAGGAACAAAATTTTTTTTCCAAAATCAATTATTTTGTTAAGACAAGCAGAAAGTTCTTTGAATCATTTAAATCGGACGCTTAGTTCTCTCAAAAACTACCATTTTTTACATATTTAGCTCCGTATCTTCAAAATGGGTGGGCCTGCCTTTGCCAAAAACTAACTAGCTGTAAGTGGAATTCTGTCTTGAGGTAATTATGGCATCGTGCCTTACCTACGGGAAGTTAAGAAAAAGTGTGTATACGAGCCAATTTTTAATTTTTTGTCAACGTTTTCTCTGAAAACCGGGTAAATCGATTTAAAAAATTTAAGTCATTTGATGTAACTAGATAACGACTACTGTCTTTCAGTTTAGTGCAACAATCGGCCAAGCCGTTTCTAATCAACAAAAATTTTCGTGCATGTTTTAGCCCAAAATCCTGCATCGTTTTCAAACATTCGGAAACTGTTTGAAAGATATCATTTGAGAATCGTGCTGATTAGTTTTAAGAGATCGGACGAATCGTTTATTTATTTAATTGTTAAAATTCATATATTAATATTTTTGACGATGATATTTATAAAACTTTTTTGCCGATAGAGATCATGATCTTAAATATAATTAAATATTTCCACCTTACGACAAGTCGTTTTAATTTTTAAAATATTAGCTCAGTTTGAAAAAATGAGCTGCACTTTTTTACGTGAGGCAAAATTTCATCTTTAGTCGACGTTTTTTATAAAAATGCGCAATCCTATTTGAAAAATCAATGACATTCGATAAGCACTCGTGGTGGTTACTTTTGCTTCACGATCGACCGAGCCGTTTCTTTAGGATTGTCAAAAGTGTAAAAAATTTTCGTCCATAGTCTAAATTCGTGAATCGATTTTGAAATTTCCAAAACCATTTCAAAGGTACTATTTGAGAATCGTGCTGATTAGTTTTTGTCAATGATCGGTCGAGTTGTTTCTCAGTTATTTTAACAATTTTTTTGTGCGATTTTAGATCATGTTTTTAATGAACATTTATAAAAAATAACTAACATGTTTAGAAACTTTGTACAAAATTGAATAATATGCAATAGTTTTTCACATTGCAATGCACTCATGAATTGATATTTTATTTATAGTTAAATAGATTATTTACACGTGTTCAAAAATTCATGCATCTTGTTTAAGGCGGAGTTACACTTTACACCAAGTTTATACACTTATTAATAATTTGGAAATAAAGTTCTTTTGAGTAATGTTCAACTACTCTTTGTAATCCACTTACATTTTTATTTAATCTGTCTTTAAGTACAAACACTTTTCCGAATTGTTGGAAGATCGCGCGTATAGTACCAATTTTTAAACATGGCGACCCATCTAATATTACTAATTACAGACCCATATCTTTATTATCAAATTTTGCTAAAGTTTTTGAAAAAATTGTATTTAATAAACTAATTCCATCGATAAAATCTTTAATTTCTAATAATCAGCATGGTTTCATGCCTGCTCGTTCCACAACTACTAATCTAATATGTATTAAACAATTTCTAGCTGAGAATCTTGACATTAACGGACAAGTCGATGTAATTTACACTGATTTTAGTAAAGCTTTTGATAAAATAGATCATAATATTCTTCTTACTAAATTATCTAAAATTGGTTTAATACTTCACTTACTTATTTCTTTAAAAGCTATCTTCAAAATCGTAAACAGTTTTTTTTCTTAACGGATTTTTAAGTAACTTTGCAACTGTCAGCTCGGGTGTGCCCCAAGGGTCCACCCTTGGTCCTCTTTTATTTAATATTTTTATTAACGATATATCGGAAGTAATTAATTGTCCTCATCTATTGTTTGAAGATGATCTCAAGTTATATCTTAAAATAAACTCAATAGATGACTGCCTAGTATTGCAGTCTCAACTAAATTCATTTTACTCCTGGTGTGTTCAAAATAAACTGGATCTGAATATTTCTAAATGCAAAATTATTATCTTTTCAAACAAGCGCGTTCCGACGCATTTTGATTATAAAATTTCTGACACCTGCATAGAAAGGTGTGATAAAATATCTGATTTAGGCATTGTATTTGATTCTAGTTTGACTTTTACAGATCACATATCTAATATATGTAACAAGGCGCAAAAATCATTAGGAATAATATTAAGAAACTGCAAACAATTTGAATCTAATTTGTCACTAATTAGCATATACTATTGCATATACTATGCAATTGTACGTTCAAAGCTGGAGTATGGATCGATTGTTTGTATCCTAACCATAGCAATAATTCAGATGCGATAGAGAAGGTTCAAAGAAAATTTCTAAATATCTATATTTTAAAACGCACAAAATTTACCCTGAACGAGGTTTCGACCACAATATTTTACTTAATGCATTTTGCGTAACATCTCTTGCTACACGTCGTTTCACTGATAGTATTTTGTTTCTGCATAAACTATGTAATAATGCCATAGATTGTCCTCAAATTCTAGACCAACTATCCTTTAACGTTCCTAGACTCTCATCACGAATTCAAATGTTTTTCAAATATCCTACTCCTAAGACTAATGCTCTATTAAACTCACCTATAGCGCTAATGTCCTCTAATTTCAACTCAATTAATAAAGATATTGATATCCACAATACTTCAGCAAAACAATTAATTGCCATCTGTACAAGTTAATCTTGATATTTTGTCGAGAATATGTTATTTCCATCATATATAATTTAGTTTTTACCGTTAAGTATTTGATAGTTTCTTTTATTTTGTGTTATGTATTGTTATGAATTATATTGTTATGTATTGTTGTATCATATATTAGTATACTTGTTATTATAATATGTAATATTAAATTTTTAAGTCCTCCTGGAGCTACTCTGTGGGCTATATGATAGATAAAAAAGCCGCTTTTGATACGATTTCGGTTTCAATACGGCCGCCTTCGGCTGATTATAATATAAACCATGTTTTTAATCACACGGTATACTGTGGTCTTTTAACTCAGCGGATTTTCAATACGGCTGCGAAAGAATTCAGCGGACTTTTAGTTGGCTGCCCTTAATCTAGCAGTCTTTCAATTTGTCCGCCATTTAATTCATCGGACTTTTAATTCTACCGGTTTTTGTTATGGCCGCCTTTAAATTTATTCTTTTTTTCGGCCCTGATGACTAGGTATATAAATACTACAACGACCTAATCAGTTTTTATACATTTCTTATTTCTGAGAAACTCTTTTTAGATAGATTAGATTAGAGAAATTGTTTTTACTTCGTATCTTAATGAAAACAAACCGATTGTATTTTTGCCCAGTAAACAACTTGTAACGATTTGGCCGCCTCTTAATTTCGGCCGCCTGCGTGCGGTGCACGCAATGAACGCCCGTCAGGCACGGCCCTGTCTATATAAAGGTAATACTTATTTAAAAAATAATAAAACTAGATATATACATTTATGTCTTTTATATTCTAGTTATATTTATGTATATAATTATTGTGGTTATATATTTATATACAATGTTTTTTTTGTTTTGAAATTATACCTAAACTTTATTTGCTTTTTATATTTTATATTTTATATTGTTACTGTATATTATTTTATAACGATAGAAATACATAAATAAATAGTCACTATATTTACCATAGTAATATGGAAGTTAAGTTCGAAGTTATTAAGACACTTTTAATCGTAGTCGCTATCATTGTTAATAGAAACTGTAGTTCTTTCTGTTATAAATATTATGTCTTT